>NW_017307697.1:219386-246717 GCF_000935625.1 Nanorana parkeri
CGTTGCTCCCCAATATCCCCACTTTCCCCCCCCCCCCCCGTCTTCAGAAGAGCAGACATGGAGCCCTGCCATGTTTGGAGCCCTCTCATATTTATGTGCCCACCAACTGACTTGGTTGGCTGGGGGGAAGTCAGATCTTGCATGGACACTTGACTGCAATCAAAGATCTATGTGCAGCTTTACCTCAACCAGTGTTTACTTAGTGATGTATAGGTGGAAAATACAGTTAGATAAGGAACTTTATGTAACTTAATTTTTGGATTTAAAAAGGTAAAATGTCAGTAATTGGCCAACAAGAAAAAAATAAATATTAATATTACCTACTGAGAGATTAAAATATAACCCAAAATCCCTTGTAGTTAGTAAAAAGCAAAATTTGTTTTTTTTAATCAGAGATTAATTTATTGAAATTGACAGTGCCATAAAATGGGATGAGATTTGGATTCAGGTCGGACCTAGGTTAGAGGCGAGGCCAGGCCATTCAACATACAAATAGTTCGGTGAACTATTTAGCCCAGTTTGGTCAATGACATAACCCAGGATCCCCAGCACTGTGTTTACATTACTGCAGCACTGGCATCTGTCATTTAGTGATGAGAATGTGGCAGAGAAACATGTCAGGCTGCAGACCATGGTGACTGATGAGAATGACATCATTGGATACCTTGATTAATGATGGATTTGCATCGCTGGACAACATGATTGACATGGATTTACATCGGGGGACATTAGTGACATTTTTGTATTTTTATATTATGTCATTAAAGGTCTTTGTCACAATGTGGGTGTGTATACTGCTTTTAACTCTTTGTAGAAATGGGTAAGTGGTGCTAATGTACCCCATGTACTACTTCCCCCGTCAGGGACAGGATATCTGGGAGCCCCCTTAATAGAAAGGGGCTTCCAGATTCTGCTGCAAGTACCCCCACAAACCCCCCACATTCTTTTTGGGGGATCAGATGTGGGGAAGAGGCCCTGGTCCCTCAACAGGGGAGCAAGGTGTCTAGTAAGAGGGGTGCCAACCCCTCCCCCCCCTTGCAAGATACCCATCCGGTCTTGATAGGCATGTGGCCTTGTCTGGTTTAGGAAGGAAATGGGAGGCATACACTCGCTTTCCGGGCTATCCAGACTGCATGCCTGGATAAGGGCTTGTTTAGAATTTTAAGAGGAACCCCATGCCTTCTTTTTAACTGTCACTTTTAAAATACTACATTCTGCTGTTTCCTAACACCATATCCAAGCATGCTATTTAAAGGTTTTCTGTACCTTAACGTTGCCCTTTAAGCCACATGAAAAGACCTTCTCCCTGCTGAGTGGTGTTTTTTGCATTGGTACATATCCCCCCATGGCAGTGTCCAGCTACTCATGTTATTTTTTTCAACAATGGCTTGCCTATTAGCCATTGAAAAGGCAAGAAAAAATAGCTAATTTTACCTGCCATAGACTTCGGTGGGTTTGATGTTAAGTACAGGGTTTGCAGAAACCTAAACTGGGCATATTCATTCATCCATAGTATTCAAGTGTGTGTACAGCCAAAACTGTTTTTTGTTTTGTTTTGTTTTGGATAGAGTATGTTAACTCTAAACCTGCCTGTTATATATTCTGATGTAGGTGTACCATTAGGGAAATTTCCCTTCACTTTCTGCTACAGAAAGATTACAGGAAGTTAGAGCAAGTCTCTGAAAGTGAGGACATGTCTCCTTTTAGACAAATTCCCTCTCCAGAACTGGTGACCTCATTGGAAAAATGTTTGATTTCCTCTAATTTTTTCCCAGTGACAATGGTCACCCATAGAAATAGAGAATCTTACCAACACTTACGCAGACTGAAATAGAAACTTGACAGACAGTCTAACCTCTCTACCCACCATCCAAAACTAAAGAAAAGTTTTTCCCATAGATGCACTGTAATTACATTACTTGATATGCTAAAAACATGATGCTGAAATAGTACAGCTGGATGTATATAATTTGTTTTCATGTGACAATTCGGGAAAGTGTTCAGTTTTCCTTAATAAAACCCACAGAAGGACCTTCAAAATCTTTGATAACCTGCAAAGTCCTAAGGCACATTAAAATGAAATGCCTTTCAGTACAAGGCTTTTATTTGTCCCCAAGCCAAAACGACTTTTCTTAGTAGAAGACAAAATGATTTAATGTTTTAGATTCACAATTGATTTTAATTACTTTTGGACTCCCACATTTATTCCTGGGAGTGTCTGTGCTAAGAGCATTGGTGGAACATTTCTAATATGTCACACAGCTTTATACATGTTTTTGTGTAAAACTACACAGTTTGAAATTGTCATCCTCTGTCTAAAGCATATACAGGTTAAATATATGTAAACCCAACAACAGAAATGCAATATGTTCCAGCTTACCAGACCTTAGCCTAAAAAAGAAACCAAATGCAGCCACCACATCTAAGTACATTTTCTACAAGTACAGAAAACTACCAGTTGATACTGATAGAAATCCAGGATCCTTTTAAAGCTGGCCATACACTGGTAGATTTTCGTTTGAACGTTCATACAAAAAAATCTTGTCAGAACATTTGATAATTCCATCAGAAACGTGGCAAATGTCAGTCAAATTTTTGTTTGATTTTAACATTAATTTTGGAATAAATGTAGTTTCCCAAATTGAAACAACAATCACTGTTAGAATTTTGTTTGTTCAACAAAAATTTTACATCCTCCCAGTGGCGGCCTGCACTGGGTGACACCATCAGAGCGGGTGACACCAAAATGACTCACAGTCATTTTGGTGTCACCCCCTCTGAAAAGTCAAGCACTCGGTAATCGACCGAGAACCTGACAGCTGCATGAGAGAGGAGGGGACCCGTTGGCATACCTTATCCCGCTGGATGAACGTCCTCTCCTCTCTCTGCCAGCGTCCATCACCGACATGGCTGCCAGCAGTTAAGTGTGCGTGATGTCATCATACACGTGCGTGATGATGTCCCGTGTGAGCGTAATGACGTCACAGGCGTGCGTGTTCCCGTCCCCGCGGGTGACACCCGGCCAGGGGATGCCTCTGCATCCTCCTCCTCCAATTCTTTTTGGCACTTTGGTCAAAGTTGATATTAACCCCATTAACTATTAGAAAACCGAACAAACATTCCAAAAATGTTTTTTTTCACATGGAATTCTAGCCATGTATACCTAGCTTAACTTCCTGTCTCCTGAACTGAAATCTCAAACGATGTTATCAGCGTTTCCATCAAAATTCTGTAAACTAAAGAACAACTCCATTCTATGTAATGAAGATGAGGTGAGGAAGAGGCATGTGTAGGCCATATCAAGAGATCAGCCTAGTGTGACAACACAGCTCCTCCATAGATACTGTAAGTGTGTGTTATCACAATAGGACAGGAAGCGTGTTACTGGCAGGATCACCAAATGAAAATAAAGAAGCATCAAACAAATGCAGTCACCATATCTAAGGACCGCTAAGCTACCATAGATTACATTTTTGTTTTAGGGTTTAGATACAATGCAGTAGTGCTATGTATAGTGTAAAAAATCAACTACCAATATGGTTCCCATTTATTTTCCTACAGTGTCTGCCACTGACATCTCAGAATTTTCAGCTGCTTTAGGGTGACAAGTGCAGAACATCTGTGCTTTCCTGACCTCATGAATAAGTACAGTGTATTAGCTTTCCTTTTAGCTAGGATTTAGTTTGATAATTACTATGGTCAAAATATCCTCACGACTATGCAAAAAAATTCACAAAGCTCCACCTCAACACACAAATGTGCATGTACATGAAAATGCAGAAAAGGCTTTAAAAAATTCAGTATTTACATTTCACAACATTTAGGAGCCATGAATCATTATATCATGTGCCAGATTTAATTACTTGGAGTGCATTCATACAGCTAACATGCTCAGGTTCTACACATAATTATGAGGGAATGTGATTGGCAGGATTGGTCTCATTTTCTGTAATGTAATACCCTGTGTTTAGTATTGTTCTTTTAAAACACTTGTACAACACATACAACATGGTAATAAGCTTATAAAGGTTTTTAAAACTATTTTGAGACATTAGTTCACACTTGACACCACAGTATGCCTGATGTTTAGAGAACCGTATTTTACAGAAAAAAATATTACATTATTTATCGCAGGTAGCAGAGTGCTAGAGAAAAAGACTCCTCAATGGGGTAAGGCAATTAAGATTTTTTTTTGGGTTGTTCTACATGCCGGTGCTCTAAACGACAATTGTCAGGTAATCTCCTGAAAGCATTCCATCTTGCTAATACAGAATGTTAGAACAAATTACGCCCCCGGACAGATAGCAAAACAAGCCCGGCCGGCCTACAGCACTGACCTCAGTGGTGGTGTGTCATCAGTGGAAAGGCAACACCTTATTATGGAGAAGAATGGCTTTGTATGCAACAGGGCTGAACTAGCATTCTATTAATTATTTTATAAGACAATCTCACATTATTGTTAAAACCTTTAGTGAACATATATGGTTGCTGTGATTGATTACGTCCTCAAGGAGCACAAACTATCATCTGCCTTTTCATTGGTTTATTCCATGGAAATGTGTATTGTAAAATGTGGACTAACTCTGCACTTGCTTCAGACAGATACTTCAGTGTTAAAGAAGAACTCTCATTCCCACAGGCAGCAAAGTGCATGTAGCACTTTGTCCCATCTTTCTAGCTTGTCTAATTGTTAAGATGGTGTGGTTGACAGGAGGCTACTCCTTCCTTTCCCTGCCCCCCACCACCTAATCACGCATCTAGAAACAGATGAATATTTAATTGTCTCAGACACCTGGCCTTTCCCCTAGACAAGCACCATCACTATGTATGCAGTTGATGTTTCACCCCTCTGTATTTTTATTAGTTTTAGGATGCAGGTGACTGGGCAGAAGAGCATCACTGGCTGCTAGGATGAAGGCGGCTGGAGTGCACATCAGGTGTCCTAACAAACAATAACGCTGTGTGGTCAGGCCATCTGCATCCTAACACACAATGAAATGACTGCAGGGGTGGAACAGGGGAACTGGGTGGGAGCCCTCTAGCTGAATGGGCCCCTTTCCCAGGTGTGCTCACTGCACAGGAAGTGCTGGCATCGGAGCTCTACCTAACGTTAGTAATGCCCATAAATCAGTCTTCTATCGGGGAGGAGCAGAAAAGCTGGAAAGCAGTTGACATGTATCTAGGTATATCTGTCAGGCTTAAGGTGGTACATGGCCAATAACTTAAATTATTCAAGTCAGATATTTTAAACATGTTACACAACTAGACCTAATAATATTATAATAAGATGTTAAAAAGAGCAGACATGCATCACCAATAACAACCAGGTTGTGCCATGAATACTATTATATTGTATGGCAAAGTCAAACCTCTGTTCATATTAAAGCTGTTTAACTGCAGGCAGACATGTAAAGTCGACACACCATTAAGATCTTCCTAGGAGCCTAAACATAGAGTGCTCCAATATGCAAATAGTAAATTCAGGAACATAAGTTGGTTGGCCCTGCCTGGAAGTGTGTTTGTGTGTGTGGATGGGGGGGACACAACACTGGCACTGGCTTAACATGTAGTAAAAACAGTGATTGTAATAGGTTTACTTACCCGATTGATTGTTCCTGTTGTGCATAATCATGTGCCAATGATGGATATCACCTGAAAGCAATTGTCATCCTCATATGCCTATAGGCATGTCATCACAAAAACCCAAATAGTTTACTCAGTTAGTTTTTATTTGTAATATATAGACAATAATCTTTGAGTGAGTTTTGTAGTTGTACACTGAAAATTAGTTTTTGTGTACAGTGTGGTCTATAATTATATTGAGAGATGTCAACAGATGCAGAAAGTTTTGAGCTTAGCTTACTGCCCTTTTTCTCTATCCCTTTGATGTCCTCTTGTCTCCTAATTATAGATGCACAGGATTAGACTAGGTTCAGGTGATTAAAGAAGCTGTAGGAGGTCCCAGAGTGGTCAGTCCAGGAGGTCATAGTCAATCAAACAGTGACAGGTGATGGGCCATTTGTGTGCCCCAGTCAGAGACAGCATTGTCCCTCCTTTTCCCCATCTATAAATAGACCTTGCAAGATGTCTCTGTGTTATCTAGCTGTCAAGTTATTACAGACACAATCTCATAATTCTGGGTTAGAGGGTAACCTGACAGTGCAGTTGTGTTACGTTTTCTAGATTCCAGGAGTGACATTAAAATACTTTAAAAGTGGTCTTGTCCTTCTGAACCCTTTCTGTAAAAAAAAAAAAAAAAAGAAGATCTGTTGTCAATTAGTGTAGGGCCAAATTGTTTCATAACTAAGGCATTTCTATTATCACACATACAAATCTAGCCAAAAAAAATAGATGTTGGCCTCCTTGTTTTCCTTTTACTCTTCTGTTGGAAATTTTGATATATTCTTCTAGTTTTGGATGTCTGGGTCCCTCCCTATATTAAGCTTTTCTGCTCCTTACATCTAAGTTCTAAAAAAACTGCAGCAGACTTCTGGGTAATTACCTTTTACCACTGGAATTGTAAAACATCAGACAGTCTTTAGTGACTAAGATTACCTACCATTTGCAAGGAACCGGTGCCTATCCAAAAGGAGTAACTGTCATAGAAAAGGCCTGTAGTGGAAAAAGAACACTAGAATAAATAAATCAATTACAAACTTGCTTAAATTCACAACAAAATTTCATACTACAAATAGGGGATTATTTAGTAAAAGTCAACAAACAGTTTAAGTGGTTCAAATTGATAACTAAATGTTGCTAATGCCATCATCCCTGTGCTAGGCAGGGCTGGACTGCTATTTGTTTCTTCTGCGATAGTGAGTTTTCACCTGTAAAAAATGACTCTCTACACTTAACAAGGACCTGAACCTACTAGTTCACTGAAACTAAAAGTTTACCTCCTTACTACCTCTTTACTGCTACCTACCTAGAAAATGCCACTAAGACCCCTAAATGCTTCTTCCAAGTATCATTAGCCTGCTACTTCTCAAACAAGTCTCGGCCATGGTGGGGTGCAGGCTTTGTGTGAGACAGAGGCATTGATGTTTGAGGAAGCCAATCAATGGTCTGCCAACAGATAACCATCTAAGTGGTCTTAGCGCTACTTTTGCATTGGTGACAGCAATTGGAGGTAGGTCAGGGAGGTAAACTTATGTAGTATTGTAATGTCTGCTTTAATGCTGCAACTTATAACAATCTGTCAATTGTGAATATTAGTGGTCAAAATGTGCTAAGTAACTACAGTATTTATTACTGAATTAGTCTTCACAAACGTAAGCATTTGGAATCTGGATTACACAATCTTTTTACATAGTTGAGATAATCGACTGTGTCCTAATTCTGCCTTGTGTATTCAAAATGATGTAAATGGTGATCAAGTTTCAAGCATTACTGTTCATGCATTTGTCTAGGTTCTCAATGTTTGAGGAGATGAGCACACCACAATGAGGTAATCATTTACCTCCATAACCGCAATTAATAAGAAACCTATGACAGCATAAGGAATGAAGGTGTCATATTGTGGATTTCAACGTGTGTCAGACGTATAGTGGGACTATTTTTAATACAAGCTGGTACGCAGCAGTCTATTTTGGACTTGCTAGTCATTTCCATAACCCAGTTGGAATGTTTGCTGGGGACAGGACATTTCATACTAAATACATGTCCTGCCTAAAACCATCTTGGATACATCCAGTAACACAGATGGATATCCAATAACAAATCAATTACATGGATCTTGATTCTCTCCTTGTGCCAATTTAAATGTGAAATATAATGCAAAACATTTTAGTAATGTTTTATTTCTTTAATGTTTTTCAAAATTATACCTTGGCATAAAATTTTTAGGGTCCCCAAATTGCAGTATGCTGGTTTCAAAATATTAAAATGATGGCATGTGCCATTTAATAATTATGGAGCAAGGATATAGTTTTTTTCATGACCGTTGTCAGGAACTAGTAGACCCCATTCACCTTTTCACAGGCAGCCTATGGTCCTTCATTCATGGGGCTGGCTTCGCTGCCATCATGTTTCTGGTCTGGCTAGGCATGCATACAGCATTGGTAGCATTTATTGGCACTGCAGCTTTATCACATTTAAGTGTGTGATGTCACCACACAGTAAATATAATTTCTGCTAATACACTGGGCCACTGCATGAAAAATCAGGATCCTGGTGGTTCTTTGCAGTGGTTTGGTACTCTAGTCTAGTGTATACTGCTATTCTAGCTATGATTCTTGTGGAAGTTGTTGTCTAGCACTAGCCCTGACCTTTGCCTGTGAAACTATTCTGTCGGAACACCACCTGCCCTTATTTGTGCTTGTCTTATGATTCTGCCTGAACAATTTCTTCTTTGACTATAGCTTTCTTGCATACTTAATTCATGCTTTTAGCATTTGAACTTTGTTTCAGTCATCTGCTGGTATGAAACCTTGAACCACTGCGGCAGATCTGGGGGCTTAGATCTGGGAGCATCATGAAATGTAGACTATACCTCCATGCGGACTGTAGACTTTAAGGGGATCCAACATTTCTTGCGATTAACGACTAGGGAGTTTCAATGAGCATTTTAAGCCTGTATTGCAAATTTGCCCATGACCTAAAAAAAATAACCCCTGTGTAGTTTTCAGTGACTTTTTATTTGTAATTACCGTTTACCTGAAATTATTTTTTTATTGTTTTTGCGTGCATGCTGTGGCATTAAATTACAATTTATGTAAAAATTGTTTGGATGGTTATCTGTATTTCAGCCAGCACAAACTATTCTTATTAAATGGCTGTTGTCCAGTAAATGTGCACTGTTTATTTGCTCAGCGAATCAGCATGCACATTCAATGAGTAAATATGTCTTCCAATGGCTTTACACAACCATGCACATGTTTGTTCCCATTTGTATATCATTCATAGTTATTGTCTTAATTTCAAAAGCCTTAGTTTTGCTTTAGGTTTCATAAATCATCCCCCTTATGTCAATAGCTTCAATTGTTTTAAATTATAACCCTGTCCCAAGTCAATTATTTACAAATATAATCAAGCTTTAAGTGAAATGTAATAATTTTCCCAAAAAAGATGGTCAAGGATCAAAAGACCTAATCTGTGCATGAGAAGCTCTGAATGTGGTAAAAGGTATTACGTTAAGACATCCACTGGACAGAAGTCACCTTAACATCCAAGATTGTACATTCTTCTGCATAGATATTTTAAAAAAACGACATTCTGAGAAACTGGTATTTCCAAATGTTTAGCCACATCCTCTAGTAAGATTGTTCTGTCTTTCCAGTGTATCACCATGTTGCCTAGCCCCCCCTCCCATATGCAGAAAGGATGTTTCCAGCAGTGCAAACATATGCTGTAGAAAAATGCTTTACAGTAAACCTGCATGAGAGAAATGTATGCTGCTGTTGACCAACTTTTAAAAATGCTACATGTTAGAAAATATTTAGCCTGTTTCTCAGCATGACAGCCAGGCAGCTAACATTTTCTGAAAGAGAGGTTAAAGGAGAACTATGGGGTCAGTGTTTTTCCCCATACTTCTCCTTAGGGTAACGGGAGGACACAAACTAGCATCCTCCCGTTACCCTAAGCTCAGTATACCGCAGCTACAGCTCGCGGTATACTGAAACGCCGGAGCGGATCCCGACGTAGATGACGGGATCCGCCCAGCTGCGTGAGTGACAGCTGGCTCTGCCTATCTAGAGGCAGAGCCAGCTGTACCCGCCCCCTCCCCCGTCCGTTCCGCCAGTCATCGCTGGCAGATCGGAGAGGGGAATCCAGCCCCTCCACCTGTCACGGCAGAGAGCCGTGACAGGATCGAGAGGTGAGCGAACCTGGTATGTGTTCGCTCAGCTCCCGATCTACTGAGCTGACCTGTGACAGTCTCATTGTCACAGGTCGGCTAGAACTATGAGGTGAGTGGAAATCACTCATCTCATAGTTCTCCTTTAACAATGGCAGCCTTCATGTTTTTACATATCAGGTAAAAAATGTAATGTAAAAGTAAAGCTGTGTTGTATGGTCTTTTAAATTAAAGCAGAGTTGTATTCCCCAAAAATTAAATACACCTGTTTTTATAACCTCCTTTAAAGTGCCACTGGAGCCCAGCAAATCAATCTGGCTTCTGCTGCATGAGCAAAGAAGGCACACCACCTCCCCTATTCTGTAGAACAGCACTGGGTACTTAAAAGACCTAAAGCCAGGACCAAGCTTTGTCATCTGTAGGCATGTTCTTAACTTAGAAAACACGGAAAAGTCAATGTCTGCACAGAACTCTGTACAGAATGTCAGTATCTAAAGCTGAGCTCTGGGAATTGAAAAAACATGTCTCTAAAAAAAAAAAACCCATAGAAAAAAGGTGAAAACAGCATTTTATTACAAATTGAAATTATTTGTGATACATAGTATTTTAGAATACTCATTGTCATTCAGTTAAGGTTTCTATCTACTTTAGGTATACTTCTTAAAGATTAGGGTTTACTTTAATACCATTTCCACAGTACTTTAACCTCGTTTCCATCAAAGGATAATGGACTTTGGCCAACTACTTAGGAGAGTGGTCGAACACGGAATCTGGCTGCATGATTTGGCTGCCCTCTGTCAAAAGAACACAGCAGATTTCAGCACAATATTATCATCTTGGCAGGGATTTAACGTAATGTTATGGAGAGGTTGAGACAGGAGGACAGAGCCACAGGATAACAGCTACAGCACTGGCCTATTAGCAGGGAATTCATAGGGATCGAAGAAGAGGTCCAGAAGAATAAAGCACAAGATGCATTTTTATATATTTCACCTCCAAGACTACTAATCCACAAAAGTTTGAGGCACTTGCATTTTATCTCCCACTGTTCCAATAGGACTATGCTTGCTGTACTAGCCCAAGCAAGCTATCCATTATGTTTTACCACTCCGAGAGGACTTTGTATTTGCGCCAACAGATCCCTTTTTTATTTCACTTACTAACGCATATTCAAGATGGTCATTCTAAAAATAGCCAGATTGGGACATCTAAAACACTGCCATGCACTCTCCTGCTTCCCCATTGGTCCATTTTTGTGATGGGTAACTTCGATGATTATTAGGGAGGTACACAAGTTCTGCCAAGGGTTGAACCCGAAAAAGTTAGAACCAAGTATTAGAATTCAATGGACTTCAGGGATCCAGGAGAGCTTGTAATGATACTTAAAGGCAGAGATGGATTAAGGTATGCTGGGGAAGTAGGCAAGGTAACATCTATACCCTACACTATCCCTTCAGTTGACACAATAAGGATGTTAATAAGCACGGATAATCTACCCCATTTACATTGCCTATACTGACATGGCTTACCCCATCAGAAATGAACCACCTACAAGTGCTTTCCCCCTTGGTTAAACAACAGGCAGGCGCACAGCTTTGACTGATTCTGTTCCCCTGAAGAATGTAGCTGGGCTTCCTGGACATCCACCTTGTGGATTATCTGGCTGTGCCTGAAGGTAGGTGCAATCACTGTTTTGTTTATGTAGCGAGCTTAATAGGCTCTACATGATGAAAGCTTTGTTTAGCTTATACAACACACATTTGAATAATCACTTAAAATGGTGATGATTCCATAAGAAAAGAAAGCTCTATGTTTAGCAGTGAGCAGTGTGGTGTGCTTTGCTCTCAGAGAACACAGGGGAATGTGCACCTCTACATGTTCCTACATTATTCCTCAAGATTAATGATTCCCCTGTAACTGTGCATTATCCTGGTTATGGTGTTGACAGGGGTGTAACTTCTCTTACAGCCTTCTGTAAAACATTTAGGCAATCACAGGAGACCAGAGCTGAGTTACAACTTTACTCCTCCAAGAATGTGGAAACATGTATACATTGTTAGATGATGTCTGCAATAGAAATATGAAATGTCAGATAGAAGAAATAAGACAGACACACAACCAACAGCCAGAGATTAAATAAATGATGCAAAGGTTGTGTTATGATTAGTTATGCTCTTGTAAGCTACTAAGCACTAGACTTACTCTCCTAGCTTATCCTTCTAAATAGACTGTTATACAGTTATTGCTTCTAGTGTCATGTGGATGCCAGAAGGTAGAACATTGGTAGTGTGCCAGAACCAGTTTAAACAGACCACTATACATACATACAGTCAGTAAATATAAAATAACTGTAATTAACATTCACAAGCCTACTTATAACTTGGCAGGTTGCATAATGCTTGAAGTTGTATTTACATTTGCTTTGCAGTTAGGACACGCGCCAGTACATGAAGATTGCAGCCTAAGCAGCCACTATTGGGTACACTGATTGGATGTAGCTTTTAATTGAGAACTTAGATGATCTGCAAAGGTTCTGGACCTGAATGAATCTAACCAGGTGACTCAAAAGTCTGCACTTGGCTAATTCACATCTTATCAGTTAACCAGCCTCAGAACCTGTTTTAATATGCATTCATAAGTTTAAACATAATCTGGCCAGTTTATTACAGGGCCTTTAGAGAAAGGAATCATCATACCAGAACCACCTTATCACACTATACTTACATTCGTGTGTGAATTTTAAGCTGCCCTCTCCCCTTGCAGTCAGGACTTTTTTAGGCTAAGGAACATTAAGTTCCACCAATGACCTCTGCACAAAGGTGTAAGAGATCTGTATCTAACTAATATTTAAGAATACAAAAACAAGTTTGTGAAAGGCCCATAGATAATGGATTCCTTTGAAATAAGACTGCACAAAAGCATTATCCTATAGCAGTGAAGAGAGATTTGTATTTCAATATCTTATTTTCATCAGTATATTTAGCCTACTAAACAACCTGAGCACTAACCACTGAGGCATTCTAGTTGGACATTTGTCATCAGGGAACAGAATATAGCACAGAGGCCTTTACTTTCTTATTTATTACAAGTATTTATATAGACAGTCTCTGCCCTTAAGGACAGTCACAACAGTCTCTGCCCTTAAGGAGCTTAGTCCCTACCTCACATGCATACATACAAATACTAGAACCAATATAGAAAAGTGCCAATTAACCTACCAGTATGTGTTTAGAGTGTGGGAGGAAACCGGAGTACCCGGAGGAAACCCACTCAAGTACAGGAAGAACATGCAAACTCCATTTATATAGTGTCCTGGTTGGGATTTGAACCAAAGACTACGCACATGGATGTTAACTTGCCATATAATTAAGAATGGTTGCTGGAAACTATGATGTGATTATGGTAGAAAGCTGATTCTAGAGAGTTGAAAAGGCACTAAACTGTTACAAATTATTTAGTGGATTACCAGCATTGGATGATTCTCCCTGGTCTCCTTATATAAACAGTAGCGTTATACTCACAGAAGACTTTACAATGATTTTTCAGGTTACATGTAGTCAGAGATTTTGTTAGACCAGTTGATCTCTCCTGTACCAAACAGTGTAGGTTTATTATTGGCATAAACACTTTCAAATCTTTCAATGAAGCGTATTAACATAAAAGTGGTCAGGATTTCTATTGTTCCAAGACTTAATGGAGAAATAAAAGCTACTTTTAAGAATAGGTGTACCTAGGAGCAACTGTTTATGTACAAATTCTTGATGGTCCCAACTTGCAAGCTCAATATGCAGAAGTGCTTCTTGTAAGTTCTTACTTGGATTATTTTGCCCGTAGTACCTGCCGTTCTCCCATCCTGGCACACTCAGTACTGCCAGGTAAACTACTGTGCACCATATTCTGGAGCACTAAATGTATCGTCTCAGCCATCCAACCAGTATATGTAAGAAAGTTTGTTAGTAGTAGTAAAGAATGCTGGGCATTTAGCTCAGTGTACTTTGATGGGTGTCCAAGACCTCATGGAGCCAGTTTGAAAGGGCATTAGCGTATACTCTGCACTGCCAAACATTAGTAAATGCCTAAATATAGCAGATAAAAGAAAATACTTTCACTGCATTGCAGAGATAGACACTTAGTCCATTTTGGAAAAGACAACCCGAGGGAACACCATGTCTTTAATTATGTGTTGATCGCTTAACATGAATTGAAAAAAACTTTATTTTTTCATTTTGGATAAAGTAGGGGAGGGCTAAGTTTGCTATTTGTGTCTCATTAGAGAGCTTCCACTTCCTTCCTGTCCTGTAGACTCAACAGGAAGTGAGAGGATATCTTTCCAGTGTAAGGAAAATCACTGTTAGATAGCTATTAAAAAAAAAACGTTCAGGTATTTTGAGAGCCAGGGGGGCCGACTAGCAAGATACTGAAGCTTGGCCCAGTGGGAGATTCCTCCACCCACACAGTTTAGCGTAGATGGAGGAATCTGTTGCACTTTTTCCATCTGGCCATAGAAAATCTGCAGATAATCTATAGGTGTATGGCTAACTTTAGGAATGGGGCCTAATTTCCACCCAAAGCTCTACAAAGCCTCCTAAGCTCCAGGACCCAAAACAGAATATAACAGCAAATAAAAGAAGTGAACATGGCTTTTAAGCGTCTAGAAATGCATTGTTGGATTTTGCTCAGTTTTTCACTCCGAAGGAGCCAAGGTTATTAGACACTTAGGAGCATATTTATAAAGCGGTGAATTTATTTGACATTTAACAAACATTCACTGCAGGCGAATCTGCCAGGTGCATGTGTTTTAAATTATTTTATTGATTCACCACCAGTGAATGGTGAAAATTACATTTACTTCTTTTTAAATATGCCCTTTAGGCCTTATACACACACGCACACACACACACACACACAGGTGCATGAGGCCATCAAAAGTAATTTGTGGATGTAAAGCTACTTGTGTAAAGCTGTACACCCCTGGACACAATCTAGTTGTGTCCAGGGGTTGTACACCCATGTGCATGGGTGGGATTTAGTGCCATAAACCCATTTACAGCCACCTAAAACCATTCACTACTATGAGTGGCTGTACTCCGCGACTGGTTATCCCAGCAATTAGCTGGATAGTTTTAATTGAATTTATTGCCACGGTCGGCATTTTCTGGTTATGTCTCTTTAGTTGTCATAAGACCATTGCAACTAAACATCTAGAAAAGCTGTAACATATGGTCATGTATATATACTGCTATGTCAGAAGAAGTTCTAGTGGAATTTGGTGAAATAGTGCATACAATAGTGTCCTTATTGTATACTGATATTTGCCAACAATGATGTGCGAGTGCTTCCTTGACATGGATTATTTTTATAATTTTAGTAACACAATGGATTTATATTGGTTGTTCTGTTTATAGTTATATGAGATTTATTAGTTTTATTTACTTATTTTTGTTATTTGGTAGTCTCACATACGGGGTTCATGAGAACACTAATTCCATGCAGGAGGATTCCATTCTATTTATTATGTCCCTTCTGAATTCAGCTGGTAGCCTCAGTGCTTACTTAGGGATTTTCACATAAAAGGGGTGAAGACTTATGCAATCAATAATTTATAAAACAATGTAGACTTTTTTTCGACTTTAACACTAGTTCAGTGTTGTTCAGCGTTCCAAGTTGTAGCATTCAAAAATTACAAAATCTCTGTATATAATGTATATATTCACGCAGTTGTACCGGCACACAAAGTTTGACAGCCACCTGCCTTTACAGTCTAGTGTAATATTGCATGCATCTCATGTTCCCCTCTGTCTCTAGTTGCTGAGTGTTTACTGTTAACAGTAATACTGGTACTAAGCTACATAGTATTGTACCAGTAAACAGAAATATCATGCAAAAATAAAAATGACACTGGACAGCTGAGGGGACATAGTACACGAAGGCACTCAAGCACCTGTGTAAAACTCGTATTGGCAGTCCCCTTTGGGGAAACCTTGTTTTAATGAGATGTGGCTGGGTGCCCTTCTGTACTGAGCCAAAAGTCCAGTCCTTTGAGTTATAAGAGAGGAATGGCCTGCAAGTTTGGTTAGAGCTGAGGGGGCCTTGTGGTTACTCTGGTGTCCCATGATCGTTAATCTGAAGTTCCTGAAGGAAAGACTTTACTTTTTGGCTACCTATGTGCTTATTAACAAATTACAAAATGTTTTATTAATAAAGAAAGCTAAGGATAAACAAATAATATTTAGCAATAGTTTATTATTAATTAGACCTCAGAATGCATGTTTGGGACCACGTAAATCCACATATTTGACCTGGCTATACCTGTGGGCTGAACTAAGGAAATCTAACAGATTCCTCCAACCACAGAAAATAGTGTGGATAGAGGAATTCCACCTGCCGGGCCACTGTATTCTGACAGCCGGTGCCCAACACCGTCAGAATACCTAAACAGTGACTGCCGGTGATTGCCTACACAGCCACTTATCGGCCAACAATTACTCAGTCGGCTCCTTTGACAAAAGTCCATTGAATAATCGACATTTGTTGAGCCAGGTGGTGCACTGCAGGGTCACCCTCTGCTCAAATTTTGTGCCGATTCAGCAGTACTCAGCTAAAGTTTGAACAGTATATGACCAGCTTGAGTTCCTTTGCAGTCTTCAGTCCTCACCATATCCCTTTCCCCCACATGCTGTGATTGTGCAATCACTGAACTGCAGGGAGTATACCGTGTCAGCCAGGGACCAAGTGGGACTGTCCCTAGTCATGTGATCACTGTAAAATCTGCTGCGGTTTATTTTTTTCCCTTTCCCCACAGCTGCATGTGTGAATAAAGACCATGTTTTCCTGGCTAAGTGTCACTAAAATGCTAATGCAGGGCAGAGCTTTTGGTGGACTGCCATCAGAGGCATAGCTATATGAAATTGCACCCCTTTCAAAATATGACACCAATATTTTAGATCACTTTACAATAATATCAACTCAAATCTTTAATAAAAAAGCCCCCAGAATCCCTTCTAACATCAGAGTCGCCAGGTCCCCCCTTTCATCAGAGTCCTCAGAGCTCCCCTTACATTGGAGTCCTTAATACTTGGAGGTAAGTGGGACTCTGGTGTAAGGGGAAACTCTGGCGGCTCAGTGCCCCAGAGTTCCCAGAGCCTCTCTTATATCAGTGTCCCCAGAGACCCGCTTTACATTAGAGTCCTAAAGATTCAGATGTAAGCAGGGACTCTGATATAATAGGAGATCCTGATGTAAGGGGGGACACTGGGGACTCTGATGTGAGGGGGGATGCTGAGGACTCCATACCCAGCGACCTCCTAACATCCGACTCCTCAGAGTCCCCCCTTATTTGATAGTGTAGAGTTCCCCCTGGCTCACTTGGGCATGGGGCACATGGCTGACTGAGGTGGGTGAGCAAGCAGCTGGAGGCATCTCAATTGGAATACTCAGATGGGCAGGGACTGGAGAGGCAGCACATTATTGATTGATTGCAAGATTGCCTGGTGTCCTAGACAACCAACCATCATTCAACCCGCTGTCATTATTTAACTCTCTGGCTGCTGTTGGTTGGTTGCTAGGTCACCAGCAGTCCTAGAAACTAACCAGCAGTGACAGGGTTTGAATAATGACAGCGGACTGCTGCTGTCTTTATTCAACCTCTGCTGCTGCTTGTTAGTTGCTAGGACCCTATGGCATCCTAGCAACTAACCACCTCAGCCAGGGAGTTGAATAATGACAGCAGCAGTCCGCTGACTTTATTCAACCCCTGCTGGCTGCTACTGTTGATTGGTTGCAAGGACGCCAAGTGGTCCTAGCAACTAGCCAGAGCTGTGGGGGTTGAATAATGACTACTACCGTCATTCTTCAACTCCACGCTGCTGCCTGTTAGTTGCTAAGACCACCTGGTGTCCCACCCAGCCCCAGCCCAAATAATACAGGAGATTAGTCTTGAAAAACAAAATGTATTCAAAAACAAACAAACCTAGATGGAATAGATTAAAGTAAATTGTTAATTACAAGTGACTGAGGTCACCAGGACAAATAGAGATGAGGGAATAGTGAATACACCAACAGCAATAAAAACCTAGCATAGGTTCTAACCCTCTCCTACTTTATCCAAAACAAAACCAAAAATTGGCTTTTAAAACACTTTAAATGTAGCAATGTATGCATCCTTGTTTCTAGTGATTCCTTTCTAAACTCTGCTTAATCTAATGTTTGTATGCTTTCAATTATTTTTTTAAAGTTCATAATCGGTTTTTCCCCACCCCGATAGTGACTAAAAATGTATTACACTTTCCGTGGAGAGGTCAATAGGAGGTGGGGAACACGAAATGGTGCAAGGGAAATGTAGGGTGTGAGGACCCTGTGCAACAATGGGAAATTACTTATTGTACCAAATGATGCCAAAGCATATAGTAATATGATTCACTTTCACTAAATGTTTGCAATCTCTCTTTGTTTGGGATGCACATAAGATGTGTTATGACTACAATTGACGCTGGTGTTGGGCAGATGCCCTGTATTGCTGTGAAAACTGTTGTCCAACGCTGTTGACAAATAAAGAATTTGAAAAAAAAAAAAAAGTTCATAATCGGGTTGAAAAGTTAAATAGAATGGAATAGAAGAGAATGCATGCATGGTCTGGTCAGTTCTTTTCCTGTAGTCACTCGAAAACAAAATCCCTTGTAAAAAAATATATATTGATGACTTAACAGTAGTGTCATTTTCACGATAGGAAGTGCCTAGGCGGTTATATTCAGAAAGTCTAACAAAGACTTGTTCACATTCATAGCTTCACTCAAGTAATACTAACATCTGAAACCATGTCCTGTGACTTCTCTGTATGATCGGTCAGTAGAGTTCACATAACAATGGCTTGATAGTTGGATGATAGGAAGTGCGCACATAGCTAGATGGACTTATTTTACTTATGCATTCCTAATTAGGGACATGAGAAAGTCTTGAAATCCTTTACTCTTTATCTGGTCCAAAAACAGAATTTTGGGTGAGTCTGAATCTGTCATGTGTAGCTGTTCCTTTGAAGAAGAACTTGGGAATTTTTTTTTGTTACCCCTGCAGTGGGGCTACCCCCTCACTGCAAGGGTTAGGTGCTTGTTTGTATCTAGGTAAAAAGAAAAGTTATACTCACCTGAAGCTATGAGCCGGCTTCTTCTTAGAACGGGCCTTCCAATGTTTGTCCCCCTCCTCTGGTCTGGTAAATCATCACGTTTATACACAATGTATAGATGTGAGTATGCGGAGGAAGATTTAAATGCTGTGGGGAGGGGGAGACAGGCTGGAAAAGGTGCTGTGACAGCTGGCCAGCTGAGAGCTTCGGCTGAGTATAACTTAATTATTTAGGCACCTAGACACAAACAAGCATGTTAATAAAAAAATAATTCTGGTGTTCTTCAAAGATGAGAAAAGCTCTATGTAAGATTGCTTTCAGTTTCATTATATACATCGCAGTGATGGAAATTGTACAGATAAGAGTAAGAACCATGCTTATAAAAGGTACCTCAATAGCAGCTTTTGGCTTCCACGTACAAGGCCTCCATTTTTATTAAAGTAAACCACTCCTTCATTCTATCTGCTGTAACAAGGACACTCCACTGTAGACCGGAGGTGCAAGTCAGATGCAGTTTATTTGCTTTCAAAATGGTAGATAACATGAAATCCAACAGAAATACAACGTTTAAAAAAAGCAAGAAGTCCTTAGTTCTGTTATCAAAGTATAAAAACAAGGGAGTTGGTATCACAGCCAGTCAACTAGCATTCAGAAGGACAGATCAGCAACATCAGCCTTCATGTTCTTGTCGTGACTGGTTTCCTTTAAAAGAAAACTGCTAATTGCCTGATTGGACAGCTTATCTAATGACTTCGGCAATTTCTAAATCACAGACTCAGAACAGGCATCCAAAAATGTTTCAAGAGCTGAAGTCAAAGTTACAGTTGCTGATCTGCCTGCTTTTTCTTGCTCAGAAATCAGCAATGGCAGCCTCCAACATTTTGTGTGTTTTACTGTTTCTGATGGTTAACCCATGATCCCATACCTCGCAACTTTCTGAGATGAGAAAAAGGACACCTTCCTGTTCACTCTCCCTGTGTCATCTCAAAGTCATCTAATCAGCCCTCCCAGTTTGTATCTTGGACTACAAAACAAATCTCTCCTATGTTGTGAAGATGTGGAGAGGAAAAGGAAATCTGTAGATTGACAAATGACAACTGGGCAGGGTTGAAACCATTTCTTCCAATATTAGCCCAGAAAAAGCACTGTGTTGTCAGATTGCAACAGAAAATAAAATTTTTGTTTATAAATTCAGGTAGGCTTTAAGGAATTAAAGATTAAAGAACATGACAAGGGGTTGGTAATACAAAAGACGGCCACTGTTTAACCTGCACATTTAATTTGTGCTATTTTCCATTGAATACCTTCTTAAAAGGCTTTTAAACTGCAAAGAGAATGCTGCCCAATCCTCCTCTGCATAGCAACATAACACAACACACAATATTATGTTGCTATAGGTGACATCTGACACACAAGTTCTGGACTGAAAAGTTCTATCCAAAATGGAAAACCCCTTCAACTGTCTTGTATGACTCTCAAAAAAATCCTTGTTTTAAGTGATTTCTGCAAGAACTTTTGACCTCCTCTTTAACCCAGGCAAATAAAAAAATATATTCCTCCACCTTATTTAATTAACAAATCTGTTTAATGTTCTTTATAAAATTATACGGAGGAACGTATGATAACATTTACGAGTCCTTCTGAAATGCTGGGATATACCTAACAAGCAAGACACTTGAGCTCAGACAGGCAGGAGTCACATAACATATAAGGCAAAGTGTCCACCTGACCCGATACAAAGTAATGTTGTCACCCTAAAAGGTTCTCCATATCAGTAGCCGGCCAAGTTGTTTTCCTGTAAATTAGATCACAGATATAAATACAAATGCTCACTTTTGTATTTGAGTGGTTTTAAATTCTAAGTGCTATTGTGAAGGGATGTTGGAGGATGTACAAGATTCACGCTTGCTCACAGAATGACAGCATGCAAATTCAGCATAAGGCTGGAGGAATGTGTCCCTCTTTCTCATCTCAGGAAGTTGGGAGGTATGTTCTTTACCCAGGGGTCCTCTCCAGTTATAGTCACACGCCCGTCATTAAAGTGACTAAACTCAGGAGTTAAACCTGAGTTAATCTACTAGATTGTAAGCAGGGCTCTCCTAACCCTATTGTACTGAAACTGTATTGTAACTGTACTGTCTTCCCCATTTTGTAAAGCGCTGCGCAAACTGTTGGCGCTATATAAATTCTGTATAATAATATAATAATAATAAACCTTAAAAATGAATTCAAGTACCTTAAAGTGAAGTAAACTCAGAAATTAAATAAAAATAACTTCTATTATATAAATAATCAGTGACTGTGTACCTATTTTTGTCATTGTTCAGCTCTAAATGCTCCAAAATCCATTTTATTTTTCTCCAGCCACAACTTCCTGCCAGAGGGTGGCTACTTTTCTTCTCCACGGTCCTTATGTATGCTGAAAAGTAGCCACCCTCTGTGCTCATTCAAGTGAATGAATACAACATGCTGAGGGCGTGTCTTCTCAGTCTCCGCCCACAGATCCTCCCCTCTACACTCTGCAAGGAGCTTCTTCAGCAGCATGTTTCTCTCCCACACTAATATATGTTCTTTAAATTCTCTCCTCCTGGCTTGCCAAGGAGGGAGTTTGGGGAGAGCTGCTTGTGATCATGGCCTTTTTTCACAAACGTTCTGAGGAGATTCAGCATGTGAGCTGTCACCAGGCTCATACTTTCTTCTGAGTCTCAGGTCACATGCTGAATCTGGTCACACAGTCACAGAGGATACGGCTCCTACATTGGAAATAAAGTTGCGCTTTTGTGTATATTGTTGTAAATGTGATTGTTTGTTGTAGATTTGTTGGAAGTAGTTTTGATCATTCAGAGCATTGCAAAGGAGATTACAAGCAATGAAGCTGTCACAGTGTGTATAGTGAGGAAAGGGAGTGGGGAGGAGGCAGCTGTGTGCAGTCAGAGATGATTCCTCTCTGCCTCATGGGAGTTGTAGGCAAAGAAAGATGTGCACCTGGCCAGAACCAACGTACATGGCTCTTACTAAGTGACAGGAAGTGTGAGGGGAGAGCAGAGCAATGGGAGCAAGCACAGCAAACTGTCTAAAGGGATTAAAATAGTATGACTTTATTTTAAAAGATAAATAAATGTGGCTTTGGAGAATGCTCATTGTGTAGATGTGTATAACAAGAAAAAAGCAGAGGGCTTTGTGTCGCTTTAACTATTAACAAACATGTAACTTATTTGTGTATCACTCAGCTGTGGATCCTCAAATCATCTCTGAATTTGTGCTGATACTGTCCTTCCTTCTGGAAGGTGACTATTTTTGTTCCCCATGGTTCCTGTGTGTGTTGTAAAGTAGCTACCGCTCAGAGCTCACTCCCATGATGGATTACAATCTCACATTTAGTTTACTAATTTGTTTTGGGAATGTAATCTATCACAGGAGTGAGCTTGAAGTGGTGGCTACTGTACAACAGCAAAAAGTTTCCCAGCACACTCACCAGCCAGCATGCAAAAAAAACTTGTCTCACCGCTAAGGTGAGACAAGTGTTCACCCTTAAAAACAGAGGTTTAGATACACGTCTTCTGCAGAAAATGTGAAAGCCGCACCGTCTCGCCAAGGCACCGCTATATAGTGCGGTCCTAACTCTAAACTATGAGAGTCTCCATCTTGGAGCACATGTGGCAAAAGGTCAAATTGGGTGCAGGTTTGTCAGGAGGAAGCCCAACCTCCTTAAAGGCACATGAACGCACAAGGGAGCCCGCACATCCCAACGGCAGCTGAGACCCCACATGCGTCACTGCACCAAATCAGTCAAGCAAAACAAATGGCAAACGCACTCATCAATTTGTAACCAGCTCTAAGCAAGGTGCACATGGAAGGGCTTTATACAGTACAACAGCAAAAAGTTTCCCAGCACACTCACCAGCCAGCATGCAAAAAAACTTGTCTCACCGCTAAGGTTAAAAACAGAGGTTTAGATACACGTCTTCACTGTACAACACACACAAGGACCATGGGGAACACAAGTAGCCACCCTCCAGAAGGAAGGCCAGTGTCAGCACAAATTCAGAGATGATTTGAGGATCTACAGCCGAGTGATGTACAAATAAGCTATATTTTTGTTAATAGTTAGGGTACTTGAATGCATTTTTAAAGGTTTATCTCTGAGTTTAATGTCACTTTAATTCATGGAGTCTTAGAATACATATATAACTGAAGAAGAGGGTAGAATTAATCTCAAAAATAAGTGTTTTTGAGATTGTTATGTTATGTTGAAGTATATGAATCATTCAAAAAGAAAGAAATTACCTAAATGAGTTGCTTTCTAAGAAATGCACGTGTTTGTTAGTGGGCGAGTGCGTTTAACAGTGATATATCCATTAAATACACTGACCCAGTCTGACACATTTGCTACATAGATAATTGATCATTGAACACAGAAGACAGGCATGCATAGAGAATCAATCTGTGTTTCTTCAATATGCATTGACATCATGCTCATACACTTATTCTTCCTAACCAGGTTTGACAATTAAAAAAAATAGAAAGGTAGTTTTTTGTTGAGCCCTCACAATATGGCACATGGTTCTAATACATTTTAGGGAAGCTAGACCACAATAATAGGTACTGTACATGAAGTTATGACTGCCTTCTGGTGTACAGACACCTCCTGTAATTCCTAGGCAGTGGCACTGCACTGTGAAGTCTCACTTGGATGTGATGACAAGTTTGCTCTGTTTTTAGCAATCCTACTCTGAAGGTCAAAAAAAAACTTTTCTAAGTGGAGAAAGCATGTGAGGTTTTTGTGTAGACAAAGTTAGTTTTTTTTTCTGCCACAAAGATTTTCCCGATTTTTTATTTTCTTTTCCAATTGTGCAATCTCATGTGGTTCTTAAAATACATATATCATTATCTATTACTAGGAGCCTAGAATCAGTAAAAGCTAGTTATAGGTGGGTACTAGAGGAGAGGGTGGATTGTGTTTCTACCGTGTTTCCCCGAAAATAAGACACTGTCTTATATTTTTTGGGGCTCAAAAAAACACACTAGGTCTTATTTTTCGGGATAGGTCTTATTTTTTTTTTAATGTACAACAATCCACACGTATTCATGTACAAAAATATGGTGATCAGGGCAATCAGGGGTGCCGTACATTTCCAAGAGCAATTTACTAACCAATCGCTGGCCAGAATGAGCGAAGCGCACTTTCACTATGGATTCCTCACAGGCGGAGTGCATTTGGTATCACTCCGTCTGTGACAAGAGCCGGCGCTATAGAGGAGGCATCGGCTTATGCGGCTCTGCTCCCTTCAGTGCCGCCTTGCTTACTCTTGCGCCGGCTTTGTTGGCACTGCTGATTCTCTCCTGCCTCTCCCGCAGCTCTTCAAGTTCCCCCTTATGCCACCACTGGCCCTGGGAATGGTCACAACTAGGTCTTATTTTCGGGATACGTCTTATATTTTAGCAATTCCCAAAAATAGTACTAGGTCTTATTTTCGGGGTAGGTCTTATTTTCGGGGAAACAGGGTATGTAATGTTTTGGAATCAGATATTTTGATAGAATTTAGGATCTATAAGGTCATGCATGCACTATTTCTTGCAATCGCACTGCACTGGAAGGCAGGGTACCACCCGTTCCAGTGCAGGCGATCGCACTGCGGGGGGGGAGGCGTGTCTGTGGTTCCTTTGAAATAAATGGCACCACCATGCCCCCTCCTCACCCAGAACGTGGATAGGGTATGATTAAGCGATCCAGTGCGTTCATGCCATGCGACTGTGCAATGAACGCACTGTATGGTGTGAACTGCCCTTAATCATATGCTGAAAATATTCATAAAAATCATTGTCATAAAAAATAAAAGTAATTTCACCTCACTTCCAGCCTGGTGACAATGTTGTTATGTTACAGAAACAGGACGTGAAGAGAAATAACCACAACAACGCCTCAGACATAAATACAAACTAACAAATCCTAGCCCTTCCAAAAAATATTCCACTTTGAGAGCTAGCATTTTAAGTATATTACTCACTATTCCAGCAATCTTCACTGTTTAGCCGTGCCCCCAGCCACACAGCCTTTGCAACGAAAATGTTGCCTCTGGGTCCTCCTCTTATGGCACATGTGTACTACAGCCCAATTCCTTCCTATTGGTGAGCCATACTCATGGCAGCCTCCAGCAATCTTGCAAAGTATGGCTAACCCATAAGAATGAATGGGGCTATGGAGTACATCTGAATACTGAGTACATCTGAGTACAACTGAGAGGCCCAGCAGTGTAATTTTGATTGCAAAGATTGTACAACACCAGGCAGGGTCACACAGTGAACATTGCTGGAACTGACGGGAATGTAAGTATTCTTATAGGGAAGCTGCACTCAGAGAGGAATAATTAAAATGACAATGGTACAGTTGTCTTTTGAAGGAAGGATTTGGTAGCAACGGTAGCCAATTACAGAAATTTGTTTACGGTTTACCATCTTTGGTAGATTTCTATTAGGTTGAAAGTCTTTGTCATGCCAAGGCTGTAGCTGAATATGTGGTAAAAAAACACGGCCGATAATAGGATAACATACCGATGCCCTTTGGAAGACCCTCAAGTCTTCATTATCATGTGTGACCTTTGAAGAATGTGTTACATGATCACCCACTAGGGAATCTAGTAGTTAGTTGGATTTTTTCTGGCTTGAAGTCAGAAATGATAGAGAGCCATGCCTGATTTATTTAGAGGCTGATAAGGGAGTAGTAGATATGTTCTATATCGTGGGCACTAGAAAAGCAATTTGTCTGCACGTGACAGATAAAATGAACACACATGCAACTGAAGAGCCCCACGCTGCACCTGCCAATAGCAGCAGGTTCTGATAATGAGTACTAACCTTTATAAATCATGAGCATTAAGTTAATGGGTGATGTTTTAGCCTAAAATTACCTTGGACTACATTAAAACAGTTACACCAAAATAGTTCTATACTTAAATACTAGAAATATAAATTATATCAGAAATGTATATAGAATTCTTATATCAGAAACATATCTGGTTTGTCATGGTCCAATGGTCCAAACAGCGGCTACAAACTATAATTGTTACTGCTACAGAGATGCAGACTAGCCACAGGTCACTCTCCTAAAATAGATATTTGACCTATAACCTTGATGTGTTATCGGGATTTTCATACTTTGTCTCAGATATCTCATACTTTCCTTGAGATTGACAAAGCATAAACCCCAAATTATGCCTCTTCAGAAATGTCTCTTCAGCATTATACTGACATGCTCAAACAAAAAAAGGTTTACTGAACAAAATAAAAGTTATGAGAGTTATAAAACACCTGAATTTATAAGCTACATATACTTTAATACACCCATTATATAAAAAGAAACCTGTCTTAAAACCACTACTTCTGAAAATTCTTGTTGCCTGACTCTCATGTTCTGTCACGCCTACTGTATGTGCACAGAGCGGATCACAACTGCGGATGGGATATACTGGCGGTGTGAAAACGGCTTCTCAGGCTTGAGTCTCAGGCGTCACTCCCAGTCTTAACGGGGAGTTTGAGACTCTTGCATCACAGCCGGTAGCAACCGAAATTAGGAGTAGTGCGATTTACTTCATAGCACGCGTCACTTAATAATAGCAAGTTAAGGGTGAGTTAGTAAATGGTTGTATCAATAGTATTCCACTGATGAACAGTTTAGCAACAGGTATTCCCACTACTATTATGCACGTGCATACACACAGCCTTGGCACAGGTATTCAGGAAAGCTGACAGTCTATATTATGCTCCAACTGGAGCTATACTTGTGGTTGGAGCAGGTGCAGGGCAGCTTTGATGCAGATCTTCGATCCAGGCAGGGCCGGCCTTAGGCCTTTAGGCGCCCTGTGCAAGAAAGCTTTACAGCGCCCCTCAGTGACCACACCCCTCAGTGGCCACACCCTTTAGTGGTCACACCCCCAGTAACCACACCCATTTATCACCCATATTTTTGTTAAAATATAAAAAGACGGGGTCACGTCGGGTAAATAGACACCAAACATGTCAAGCTTAAAAATTGCGCGCACCCGCAAAATCGCAAAAAATTACCATGCCCAAAATTGACCATAGGTGACGCTTTAAAAGCTTTTACCGCTCATCAGTTTAGTGTTATCAGTGATTGATAGCCCTACAATTATTGCTCTCATTCCGACGTTCGCGGCGATATGTAACATGTGCAGCGTAATGGGCGAAATCGTCGTTTTCACACATATACGCACCCGACGCCTGTTTGCATGCGTGTATGTATGGGGGGGACTTTAAAAAAAAATGTAATTCTTTTTTATTTGTAACTTTACATTTTTGGGGGGAAACTTTATTGCTATCACATAGGGGGGTTAGAAAACCCCCTTATGTGATAGCAAAATATGTGACAGGTCCTCTTTATGGAGACATCAGGGGTCTCCAAG
>NW_017307697.1:249356-262149 GCF_000935625.1 Nanorana parkeri
GGGATAGGTCTTATTTTTTTTTTAATGTACAACAATCCACACGTATTCATGTACAAAAATATGGTGATCAGGGCAATCAGGGGTGCCGTACATTTCCAAGAGCAATTTACTAACCAATCGCTGGCCAGAATGAGCGAAGCGCACTTTCACTATGGATTCCTCACAGGCGGAGTGCATTTGGTATCACTCCGTCTGTGACAAGAGCCGGCGCTATAGAGGAGGCATCGGCTTATGCGGCTCTGCTCCCTTCAGTGCCGCCTTGCTTACTCTTGCGCCGGCTTTGTTGGCACTGCTGATTCTCTCCTGCCTCTCCCGCAGCTCTTCAAGTTCCCCCTTATGCCACCACTGGCCCTGGGAATGGTCACAACTAGGTCTTATTTTCGGGATACGTCTTATATTTTAGCAATTCCCAAAAATAGTACTAGGTCTTATTTTCGGGGTAGGTCTTATTTTCGGGGAAACAGGGTATGTAATGTTTTGGAATCAGATATTTTGATAGAATTTAGGATCTATAAGGTCATGCATGCACTATTTCTTGCAATCGCACTGCACTGGAAGGCAGGGTACCACCCGTTCCAGTGCAGGCGATCGCACTGCGGGGGGGGAGGCGTGTCTGTGGTTCCTTTGAAATAAATGGCACCACCATGCCCCCTCCTCACCCAGAACGTGGATAGGGTATGATTAAGCGATCCAGTGCGTTCATGCCATGCGACTGTGCAATGAACGCACTGTATGGTGTGAACTGCCCTTAATCATATGCTGAAAATATTCATAAAAATCATTGTCATAAAAAATAAAAGTAATTTCACCTCACTTCCAGCCTGGTGACAATGTTGTTATGTTACAGAAACAGGACGTGAAGAGAAATAACCACAACAACGCCTCAGACATAAATACAAACTAACAAATCCTAGCCCTTCCAAAAAATATTCCACTTTGAGAGCTAGCATTTTAAGTATATTACTCACTATTCCAGCAATCTTCACTGTTTAGCCGTGCCCCCAGCCACACAGCCTTTGCAACGAAAATGTTGCCTCTGGGTCCTCCTCTTATGGCACATGTGTACTACAGCCCAATTCCTTCCTATTGGTGAGCCATACTCATGGCAGCCTCCAGCAATCTTGCAAAGTATGGCTAACCCATAAGAATGAATGGGGCTATGGAGTACATCTGAATACTGAGTACATCTGAGTACAACTGAGAGGCCCAGCAGTGTAATTTTGATTGCAAAGATTGTACAACACCAGGCAGGGTCACACAGTGAACATTGCTGGAACTGACGGGAATGTAAGTATTCTTATAGGGAAGCTGCACTCAGAGAGGAATAATTAAAATGACAATGGTACAGTTGTCTTTTGAAGGAAGGATTTGGTAGCAACGGTAGCCAATTACAGAAATTTGTTTACGGTTTACCATCTTTGGTAGATTTCTATTAGGTTGAAAGTCTTTGTCATGCCAAGGCTGTAGCTGAATATGTGGTAAAAAAACACGGCCGATAATAGGATAACATACCGATGCCCTTTGGAAGACCCTCAAGTCTTCATTATCATGTGTGACCTTTGAAGAATGTGTTACATGATCACCCACTAGGGAATCTAGTAGTTAGTTGGATTTTTTCTGGCTTGAAGTCAGAAATGATAGAGAGCCATGCCTGATTTATTTAGAGGCTGATAAGGGAGTAGTAGATATGTTCTATATCGTGGGCACTAGAAAAGCAATTTGTCTGCACGTGACAGATAAAATGAACACACATGCAACTGAAGAGCCCCACGCTGCACCTGCCAATAGCAGCAGGTTCTGATAATGAGTACTAACCTTTATAAATCATGAGCATTAAGTTAATGGGTGATGTTTTAGCCTAAAATTACCTTGGACTACATTAAAACAGTTACACCAAAATAGTTCTATACTTAAATACTAGAAATATAAATTATATCAGAAATGTATATAGAATTCTTATATCAGAAACATATCTGGTTTGTCATGGTCCAATGGTCCAAACAGCGGCTACAAACTATAATTGTTACTGCTACAGAGATGCAGACTAGCCACAGGTCACTCTCCTAAAATAGATATTTGACCTATAACCTTGATGTGTTATCGGGATTTTCATACTTTGTCTCAGATATCTCATACTTTCCTTGAGATTGACAAAGCATAAACCCCAAATTATGCCTCTTCAGAAATGTCTCTTCAGCATTATACTGACATGCTCAAACAAAAAAAGGTTTACTGAACAAAATAAAAGTTATGAGAGTTATAAAACACCTGAATTTATAAGCTACATATACTTTAATACACCCATTATATAAAAAGAAACCTGTCTTAAAACCACTACTTCTGAAAATTCTTGTTGCCTGACTCTCATGTTCTGTCACGCCTACTGTATGTGCACAGAGCGGATCACAACTGCGGATGGGATATACTGGCGGTGTGAAAACGGCTTCTCAGGCTTGAGTCTCAGGCGTCACTCCCAGTCTTAACGGGGAGTTTGAGACTCTTGCATCACAGCCGGTAGCAACAGAAATTAGGAGTAGTGCTATTTACTTCATAGCACGCGTCACTTAATAATAGCAAGTTAAGGGTGAGCTAGTAAATGGTTGTATCAATAGTATTCCACTGATGAACAGTTTAGCAACAGGTATTCCCACTACTATTATGCACGTGCATACACACAGCCTTGGCACAGGTATTCAGGAAAGCTGACAGTCTATATTTGCTCCAACTGGAGCTATACTTGTGGTTGGAGCAGGTGCAGGGCAGCTTTGATGCAGATCTTCGATCCAGGCAGGGCCGGCCTTAGGCCTTTAGGCGCCCTGTGCAAGAAAGCTTTACAGAGGGGATAGGAGGTGCATCACTTGCAGTATGGGGGTCCAGACAGGCTTGGTTCAGGAGGCAGCAGGCGTTTTGACTGCAATTGTGGAACGCCATGCTGCCTCAGCTGGGGCTTTAAATAGCCCAAGGACGAGGGAGGAGCCGCCGACCGGAACGAACGGCTTCCACGTTCCACCGTGGAACGCAAGGCGCTCGCCTCACAATCAGGAAGTCGAGCGGCTTCCGCGTTCCACCGTTCACAGCACCTGGTGGAACCGAGGCAGCCTGGCTCCGAGGGGAATCGTCACATGTTCTCCCTCTTGCTTTAATACTTTGAGCAAATATGCAGATAAGGACTTCTGTCTTTTGCCTAACTCAAAGACAGCCTAATCCAAAGACAGCCAACTAGACTTAAGCTGGCCATACTCTGGTGGTATGTTGTCCAAGTCCTGCAGACTCAGCAAATGTGACCAGTGTGTAGCCCTCATGGCACCCCTCCGCTCAACAACAGTCAATGTTTCAATTGACTTTTATTGAAGGACTTGGTCTGAAAATTTTTGGCGGAACAGTGGTTACATCCAGTGGAATCCAAACTGTCCGGGTATTTAGCAGCCACGGGAGTTGTGGCTTCTGAATACAATAACTTGGCATGGATGGAGGAATCTGAAGGCGGAATTAAAAAATATATATATATTAGTGTATGGCCAGCGTTACTTTAAAGGAGAACTATGGAGTGACTGGAATACACTCATCCCCATAGTTAGAGCCGACGTGTGACATTGAAACTGTCACATGTCTGCTCTATTTTTCATGAAGTGAGCGCTCACATACCGTCGCTTGCTGCACTAACCCCGCTCTGTCATTTTACTTGGCCTACCACTTCGTGGCTGAGTTGCTGTTGTTCCCAGTTGCTTCCACTGTGTTATAATACCACTAACAGTTGACCGTGGCATATTTAGTAGCAAGGAAATTTCACGGATGGACTTTTTGCACAGGTGGCAAACTATAACGGTACCACGCTTGAATTCACGGAGCTCCTGAGAGCGACCCATTCTTTCACAAATGTTTGTAGAATCGTCTGCATGCCTAGGTGCTTGATTTTATACACCTGTGGCCAAGGAGGTGATTGGAACACCTGAATCCAATGACTTGGAGGGGTGTGCCAATACTTTTGGCAATATAGTGTATGTCTCTATCACACACCATACTAGAATACTCCTTAATTTGGGTGCTGGAACAACTGGTAGATGGCGCCACAGTAATCCATAGGGAAGTTAATTTGTCTGCACACTCTTTGCTTCAGGACTTGTCTTTATTGATGTCCATTCAGCATATCAAAAGAATTAGCAGTGTTTCAGAACCTCATAGTGTCCCTTCATCAGACAAAGTGGTCATCAGACAAAGTGGAGATGAGGAGAGGGGAAGGTGTTCTGTAATCCTAACATACTTCCTGTCATAGGGTGACAATGCTGTTCCTCCACAGATACAGCATAGTGAGTGTTGTCACCCTAAGACAGGAAGTGGCAGGATCACCAGTTGAAAATAAATCACAAAAAAGAGAAGAAATTCAGCCACCACATCTAAGGAATGGTAAGCTAATGGTAATATGCACATTCTACTTTTTAAGAGCTACTTTTTTAGATTAAAAGCTGAGTTTTACTACTATATCTGCATAATGGTAGCAGATATTTTACTGAGAATAGTGACTATACAAGCAATAACTGTATTATGCAAGTTCCTATTAAAAAGCAGTCTAGCATCAACAGCCTCAAAGTCTTCTTTTGAAGTCACATTGTGATGTAAATTCCTCTGAGGTGTTTTTATTCTACAGTGAACACATTTACTAAAAGCTACAAAATAAAACAATGAACAACAGGAAGATGTTTTAATGGCAAGAAAATGCTGTGATGACAGCTCTTGGTTTGGCAATTTTAATCTTGTGAAAACATTATAAAACCGTGTATAGAAGTCTGAGAAAGTTTATCTGCTGTAAATGGAAAGAGTTTAGATAAATAGAGATCATGGCGATTCAATGGATGAATAAGTGACTCCTTGGCTGCTATGTGGCAATCATTGGGAGCTTTCAACAACAGGAAGAGGATATATCTGGTCAACCAGCTGAGTAATTAAGGAATACTAGATGGGAAAATGAGGGGAGGAATGTCCAGATGCACATTAAGAGATAAAAAAAAATGTCAACATAATCCATACTAAACGTTCATCATGACCTCTTGGAACGTTAACAACATTAAGGGAGCAAGGACATACTGTACATGCCCTACACCAATTGCACTGTCCCCCATCCCGGACTTCTTCTACCTATCCAACCCCCCCCAGAGCAAATTCTAATACTTTCCCTGTTGCAAGCTGGTTACTAAGGTAGTTTCACAAAATACTATAATCTTAGCTTTAATAAAGTCATTGCTATCACAACATCAATTTGTTCTAGAAATGGTATGTCAGTACAAACTATCACAATTGTATCATACATCCATGGAATGAAATGCTTTTTTACAAATAGATGCTTTACAAACCATGCCTGTTCACACTAATAATAGAACATCAAAATAAACTTATTAAACAATAAAACTGATGAACAAAAAGCAGCATATATATTTATGAGCAATAAATCATAGGATTGTAACAATAGTCTGGCATATCAGTAATGTGAGAGAAACAAACTGTTTCCAATCTTTAAAGACTCCAGATCCCTAGAGTGTAATACCAACCCTCCAGTAATGCCAATATTACACAACTTTCCAACTGGGTTACATCCAAAGACTAAGACAATTAGGTATTACCAGGTCTCTAGGCTAAACTGAAGAATTTCTGAGAACCAGGAAGGAATATTAGAGAAACAAAGGTCTATGAGTTGTGAAACCCAATTTGCAAAAGCTGCCTACAGACTTGATGTGATTATTGGACAGGTAAGATCAAAAAACAATCCCATTCTGTAGGCATTAGCAGACAATCTCAGCTAACTGAGCATGGGAAAATTGAGAGTGTGAAAGGTTATAGAACATTGTGCAATAACTATGGTATCTTCCAGGATTAGCCAGTGTGGAAGATGTCTGACTGTGTTCCATTCTACCAGCTCCATAGGCATCAATATGATGTATGTGCCTAAACTAGGGATGTCCCGATACCATTTTTTCAAGACCATGTTCGTGTACAAGCAGGGGTGTGGAATTCCTATCGCCCGACGCCCGGGACAGGCAGTTTCGGGCGCCGGGCGAGTAGTTTTTTAATACATTCAGCCCTGCTCCGGACAAGCAGAGCTGAATGTACAGTGGGAGCCGCCGCTCGTTTTCATACAAGTGATCTAATCAGATCACTTGTATGAAGCGAGAATCGGCGATCCTGTCCGCCCCCCCCGGTTTTCGGGTGTCCCCCGATCCTCTGGTGGACCTGTCACCACGGCACGGGAGCTCACCATAGAGCCCGCAGAGCAGACGAAGAACTTCCTTTCTTCGTCTGCTCTGTGCTATCACTGAGACCGTGGCGCTGTGATCACAGCGCCACCTGTCTCGGCTGTCAGGAACTGCACAGAACATCAGTTCTGTGTTGGAGGGCAGGTTCCATAAAGAGAACCTGTCACCTCCAAACTATCACATAGAGGATTTTAACACCATGTGATGGGAATAAAATGGAACAAACATTTTTTTTTAAGTTATAAAAAAGTAAAATATAATAAAATATATAAAAATTTAAAAAAATAAGTGACAAAGTAAAAAAAAAAAAAATTAAAACCAACTCTGCTGCCCCTGCCATCTGCATACAAATAAATACACGCATAGGAAATTGTGTGTGTGCGTTGAGTCCTGCTGCCATTTCACTGTGTGCCATATTGTGGTACCTGGGCAGCAGAACTCTCTCACACACACAATGTGCATTAAAGGGTAAGTTCACTTTCCCAGGTAATACGGGAAAATAGAATTGCCCGATCAAATCTTGCCCGATCTCTTCTACTCCCCCAGCTATAAACTTTCTGCAAACAGTCCTTATCCCGTACTGTCAAGCGCATTCCTGCCCTATGCATTTTTAATTTTACTGGCAAATTGCAAGCACTCATTGGTCAGCGTGGTCAAGTGATTGGCCGGGAAGCCAGCTCCTAGCCGATTGGCCGCCAATCAGCATCGAGCCTTCTTCCCGGCCAATCAGGTCATTAAGTTGGCATGGAGCAGGCCTCCCAGCCATTCACAATCAAGCCGGCGAAACAACATGAAGTCGGCTTCCCTGGCAGTCAGGAAGCCGGGTAGCATCTCATTACCCGCTGCCTAGCTTCCTGATTGCCCGGGAAGCCTGCTCCATGCCAACAGGTGAGTACTGAAAGCAAAATATTGGTACTCGATACTCCAAAACTGGTATTGGTGCATCCCTAGTTTTAAACTTTTAAAACTTTTTTTGTTGTATTGGGACAAGTAGATTGTCATGAAGGACAAGTAGATTTGACCCCCGCTTTAGCCCTTGGACAAGTAGTTTTTTCAAAAATTTCCACACCCCTGACAAGTACTTTCCCTCACGTACTTGCCAATACCAATTACCGATACTTTTGTTTAAAGTGACATGTGAAATTTTTTCAAAAACAATACAGACTAATGATTTTAGGTACTAGTATCTGTATTGGTTCTTCCCTAAAAGGTGGATTTTCCCTATTAGAATGTGATAACCTGCATGATAAGAAGACAGTGACATTGGCTCATGTTAAGGCTAACCTGACATGTCATATTAACTGCATGGTAAGTGTAATTATTACTGTCATTTAAACTTGCTGGATGAGTCATTAAGACTGTATTAATAGCATAGTTAAGGTTTCCATTTGCCAGCATGATCAGAATGCAGCGACTGAGGAATACACATGGCAGTGTACAGAGAGATCATACTGGAGATCTGTCACACTGGCCTGTATGGACTCGACAAGTATCGTAAACACATGGATCAGATTAACACTGGAGTGTACAGGCATCCCTATCCAGAACGCATACAGGAAAACACTGGCAACTTTCCATACATTAAACATACCACAAACATTGTACATGGTGCCCAATCAGCGCTGAACCCATTCGGCACAACAATAGCATTATTTGATTTCCAACTCATCAGTGGGCGGGAAGGGGTGCTAATGCTTATGATTAATTCCAAACTGCCCATTGTGGATAATACAGCTCCTATACAGCAACCCCATGCGCTTATCCAATGTGCAGAGGATCGCACAGCAAATCGGGGAACACGAGTCTCCTCTGCAGTTGTAGAACTCCAAGTCCCAGCATTTACAGACTGCCGGGTCTATGCTGGGACTTGTGGTATCACATCAGTTGTAGATCTACAGGTTGGATACCCCAATCTGATCTCTAGAACTGGCATGTCTTACCTCGTCTTGGTCCGCTGATGCTTCTCTGGATCAGAGTAAGTCCTGTCCACAGCTATCCCCTTATCACTGCACAATAGACAGCCAAAGCTTGTCTTCCTCCTTTTGCTCTCCCCTCCGGGAGATATAAGGCAGCTGTTAGCACGGCCACATAATAGATCAGCTCGGTGATGTACCAGCCTCTGCGGGCGCCAGGCAGGAGAAGGAGTAGATGTGGGGCCAGATCGGCGCTGTGAAAAACAGCTACCGCGAGGTCCCCAGCAGGCTGCCTGAGGTTTCCAGCAAGCGCGGGACCTCAAGCAGCCACTCTTGTTTAAAAATGTAATGGGCCAGTATCGGCCTTTAATATCGGGGGATTTTCACAAGTACTTGTGAAAATGCCCTGTATCAGCCCCGATACTGATACTAGTATCAGTATTTGGACATCCCGAACCTAAACGAACAAAAAATACATCCGATAGTTGGGTGTTGACTGTATTCTGAGGGCTTTGGCCACCTTAACCCTTTTTCAGACCAAAAAGGACTATATCTGTAACCATACCCTTTGATAATTATGTCACACTCCAGATAAAGTCACTTAAACAATATAAAATCATGCTACTAGAATCCCTCATCTTTTAATTTTCATGTTTTCTTCAGAGCAATGGATCAGGCTCATTCACAGATAGATTACCAGTTCATCAATGCTCAATTTTCCTCCCATCACAGAATAGGTTCTGTTTGTGTGTAGAAATGGTGAAAAATAATGCTGGAAATTAAACTCAGGATGGGCTCAAACATAAGGTGTAGTAGGCATGCATCTACAGGCACTATTTGGCCAAATGTACCCTTTTCCTATTTAAAGGTTCCCAGTGCTTAGAGGCAAAGTGGTGGCTTTTCCTTGCATATCAGCAACACATTTTAGTCCTTTATCAGTAGAAATAAAACATCTTATATAAGCCTATTTACAAACTTTTTACAATATTCTCAGCCAGGTTAGAATAGGGCTTAGAGTAGGGCCAGTACACCAAGGAAATGGTCTGTGTATTTGAGGTTATGTTAGCAGGGAGGTGTTGCTTTGAGTGCCAAAAGTTGTGTGCCTGCATGCTTCAGTGATGAAAACCTGGCAGGAAAATTACTAATCATGACCAATAATTTAGAAATATCCTAAACTTGCTGTAGCTGTCCTTTCCAAAGTGGAAAGGACATGGCACAACTGTGAGTGCCTATATTCGTGGCAATTTTTATTTTAAACTTTATTGAAGATATCAGGATACTTTGTTCATTTTATTAATCAAGGTCAGTGCTTATAATGTGTATAGAGCTAACGGCTAATGAAATAGAAAGGAATCACCCTTTGCATTATGCAGTGATGTTCTTGCGTGATCTGTGAGAAACAAGAAATTTAAATACCACATTGTCTTGGAAACACTAGGCATCCAATCAATCGCGTTCCTGCACTGGCTACATTTGAGACACTCATCAGCTCTCCCTATTTCTGTGTCTCTCCCTGTGCTGCTGGCCGCCTTTTGTTTGCTCACTAATTGCTATTTAAGGTGGCTCATCAAGAGATGTTAAGTAGCAAATGTATAGAACATGCACATCAAAGGCGCCCTTTCAGAAAAAAAGGTTTGAGTGATCTATTTCCAACTAGACATAAGAACATTTTTGTATGACTTAATAAAGTCCACCTGTGACAATGAGACTGTCACAGGTCGGCTCAGTAGACCGGGAGGTGAGCGAACACATACCGCCGTTCGCTCACCTCTCGATCCTGTCACGGCTCTCTGCCGTGACAGGGGGAGGGACTGGATTCCCCCTCCCCGCTCCGATCCGCCAGCGCTGACTGGCGGAACGTACGGGGGAGGGAGCGGGTACAGCTGGCTCTGCCTCTAGATAGGCAGAGCCAGCTGTAAGTCACGCAGCTGGGCGGATCCAGACATAATTGTCGGGATCCGCTGCGGTGTCTTGGTATACCGCGAGCAGCAGTTTGCGCTATACTGCGGCATCTCAGTATACCGCGAGCTACAGCTCGCGGTGTACTGTGCCTAGGGTGACGGGAGGACGCTAGTTTGTGTCCACCCGTTACCCTAAGGAGAACTATGGGGAAAAGCCTTAACCCCATAGTTCTCCTTTAATAGCATTAGTAACATTTTGATAGGGGGAAAGTGAGATTACCCACCTCTAAACAGATGAGCTTTGTAGGTCACTATTCTTTTCTTCACTCTACAGATCTGGAAACCTTTAGGTTACATAAGAGTATCTACCATAGATATATAACAAAACCATTTAAACATTGCCATCTAGTGACCGAAAATGTATACTGCAGAAGTTGTTGCTAAACAGTAATGTTTATTCTAACAATGTTACACTGAAAACTGTTATGCACAGCCTCGTCTAATGCTGTTGTAAATATCATGTCAAAGCAACCTTTCTAAAGTGGCCTCTGTGCTTCCATTGGGAGTCCAGTGTAAACTAGATGGAATGTCAGTACGTCACATAGAGGTCCAGTGTCTCCACATGTACAGTATGTCTGTGCTTAGTTTGAATGTCTCATTTTGATATATTATCATATTTATTTCATATGTCTATATACCGTTGAATATCCTCTGCTCAGGAACAACAATCATCTAAATAAAATTCCAGCTTCAGCCAAGACTTTGTTTTGTTTTCATTTTAAATAGCGTGTGGAAGGATGAGAACCTCTGTCAACTTTTTATGTTGTATCTATCCTTGGTGTCAGACACAACAGGAAGTGAGGGGAATTCCCACCAAATGGGACGCAGGCCTTAATAGAATTACATTCCCTAATAAAGTGAGGGAAATTTAGGACCATCCCTCTAAAGGGAGGCAGACAGAATTTAAAGCCTGACATACATGCTAGGCTTTCTTTCCTATAGACAAAGCTTGAAGTCTAGAGTTGGGCTCTTTAATAAAAGCTTGAACATTCCATGTAATGGTTGGAGCAATGCTCAGTGTGCACCGGTGTTCTAACATTAAAAATCACAGGTTTTTCTTGTCGCATGCACATACTATGTTGTGTACAGAGGCAAAATTATGATTGGTGCATTTGTAAATATTTAGATCTTGTGCATCCTACTGAAAACCTAAAGTTCAAATGAATCTTGCTTTGGACTTTAAGGCTTCAGTTTAAATCAGCTTAATACATTTCAGGCACATCAAAACAAAAGGCTTTCAATGTCTTAGAGTGTTTTGTTTCTAAAAACAAAAAGCCACAGCATGAGTAGAAAAGCCTATTCACTGCAAGCATGGTGCAGAGTGGGACCCTTGCTCTTTGTGTGCAAGCAGTGATCCACACTGCTGAAAAAGGCTTAAAGTTCTGCAATCAACAAAGCTCATGCTCACCAATGATTTGAGAGCTCAGACTGTGACTGAGCATGGAGTGCGTTGGACCTCTGTAGAGAGAGAGCAATGATCCCACTCTGCAGCATGCTGAAAGGGGACAGGCTTTTCTATGCAGGCTGTGGCTGTTATTAAATAGAATAAACTGTAATCCTTTGCACACTTTTTTTATTAAATCACTATGGAATGTATTTAGCTAACTTAAACTGAAAGTGCAATTGGACTTTAATATGCATCCTTACCTATTTATTAAGCAGATGTGCTGATCCACATTACCCATCCCATTTGGCCTTTAAATGTACACCCCAATCCGACTGAAAATTAAACATTGACATGCTTACAGGGAAAACAAGCTTTCTGCTCAGTGCTGGTGATGTGAGAAACTTTGCTTGTGATGCAAGAGAGCTGATCCCAAGCACACGCACAGTGTGAATACAAGTATTGAAAATAGTTGTATGACTCTGTGAGGTGCACTCTGGATTCTGCGGTTGAATACAGAGAACTCTGATTAAAGGGAACAAGGGCTGGTAAAATGGAGGCCGCAACTGCTGATCTGTCTTCCCTTCACTTGCTGAACACTTGTTTCAGGTGAGTGACTCAAAGTATTAAAGTCAGAGACAGCCAGGCAACTAGTATTTATCCAAGGAGGTCAGTAATGGCAGCCTCCATATTTCTTTCAGTATAGGTTTCCATCAAGATAAACCTAGTGGAGTTTCTGACTTTAGTAGAGCTGCACCATTTGCTGGATAGCATTATCATTATGCTGGATCTCACAGTGACCAGTCCCTTGACTGTCACAAATGAGCAGGTTACATTTAGAAGATACACACATTCAAGATGAATGCTATTCATTTCATTAGGATGTACTGCACCTTATCTTCTCTTTCTTCTTTTCCATTTTTTTCCAGGTAACTCCTGGCAGCAAAGCAGCACAATCCAATGTAAATCAGGGAGACTTGGTGGTGGCCATCGATGGAGTAAGCACAGATGGCATGACTCATTTAGAAGCACAGAACAAGATCAAGTCAGCCAGCTACAACCTGAGTCTCACCGTACAAAAGTAAGTCAGCTTTTGCTGGAGAGATAGATGTAAACACCATGTGAATGCATGGCTAATGAGCCTATTCAGCTAATTATGTTTGGCTGTCTATAAAGTTACAGTTTGATGGTGCAATCTTTATACAATTTTCTTAGGGTTTAGCAGAATTGTATGTACTGGTAGTGTTTACCAAAATAAATCAATCACAGCCCAATTAGAGCCCCCCCCCC
>NW_017307697.1:262409-263589 GCF_000935625.1 Nanorana parkeri
CCCACATATTAAATAGTTGTTGGTAGATTGAAGAAACACATTAAAATGTGTTTGGCCAACTTAACAAGAGCACATGACTAAACCTGGTTATATTGTCAGATTTCTCTCTTTCAGCCTACACTAACAGTGTGGATGGAAGAATTTCCTCTACCAGCTATTGTATTCTAACAGCTGGTGTCCGCAGCCATCAGAATACTCAAACAATTACTGTTGCTTATTGGCTGCAGGCACTGTTCAGCTGACAATTTTCCACTCGACTCCTTCAACAAAAGTACATTAAAAACTTAACTTTTGTCGATCCAAGTGTAGCCGTCAGGACATCCACAGTTTTTGTCGATCCAGGGGTAGCCGTCAGGACAACCACATATTGCATGTCAGTCAATTCAACAGGAATTTGTTCCATCTCTAGCCAGCTTAAATCATACCTAACACATGACTTACATGGCTTAGCCAAGCTTTATATTGCTCCTGTTGTCACAGTCAAACACATTATATGGTAGCATGTTCTGACAAATAAAGCATTATTCTGTAGTAATTATCCATAAAAAAAATGTAAAACCCCGGTAACTACATACTGAGAATACGAATATCACTGAGTAGATCCACACACTAAATTATGTTGGTGGGCTGCAGTGCTGTTACATTTTTAAAAAAGTGAGCTACAGTAAAACAAAGCTCAAATTTTAGGTTAGGCTCACACTGTTGTGCTGTGGTAACACATGTTCGCTGATGTGTGTTTTTCTACACAATAATGTGCATTGCATTAAGGCAGTTCATTAATTTGAATAGGCTGTCTGCCACATCAAATTGCACCAAAAAACATGCGTGTAATATTTTATGTAACGCAGCACGCAGTAGTGCATTACAGTGCATGGTGGTGAGCTCCAGCACATGTCTGCTATTAAGGTGCTCTGGGCTGGAAGAATAAATGGTTCCACACCACACCAATGTGCAAAACAGGCGTTTTTTTCACATTGCGCCCGGGAGATTTTTTTTCTTTTTTTTTTACTTTTTTTTTTACAGCAGCAGAGCCGCCGGACAATAGGAAACTATTGGGCGGAGCTAGCTGTCACTGCTAGCTCCACACAATCGTTTTACTTTGTTTACCTTTTTTAACTCTTTTTCTGTTCTGCTCGGTCCCTCTGAGGGACCTAGCAGAACAGCCGAGCCAAATGCCGCT
>NW_017307697.1:263989-400486 GCF_000935625.1 Nanorana parkeri
CATGTTCGGCCGACCCGAAGCCACACGAAGCAGGCCGATGTATGGCGGATTTCAGCCGATGTACGGCTGAAATCAGCCGTAACAGCCTGAAGTGAATAGCCGAACAGTGTTCGGCTCACTTCACTTCTGATCGGTCATTCACTCGGCTGCCCTCGGCAGCATAGTGAATAGACCCCTATATGTAAGTTTTAATACTTTTGAAAAGTTACACTTAACCCCACCCTTCCCCCCTCCCTATTATTCACTCCATCATTTTATAGGAAGGATTGAGAAGCAATGGGGCAGGCTTAGTTCTAAGGCCCCTTTCACATAGGCAGTCTGTCCAGGTCTGCCTGTAAGCTTTTCAGATGGACCTGCTCGGAAGCCCAACATTACTCTATGAGCAGCCAGGTGTAAACAGACGCATATCCATTCACATAAGAGTTCCATTTTGGTGGACCTGATTGTGATGGATGGGAGGTAATCCCCCAATCCCCCAACCTCCCCATAGACTTAACATGTAGTCTGCAGAGCTCAGTTTTTCCTCCATCACAAGAGCGACATTAATTCCATATTGTTCTGATCAGCAGCGGATCTGTGCAAAGATTCCATACACATTGGAACAGACGGCGCCCGTGTAAAACTGACAGGCGGACCTGATCGAAAGCCCAATGTTAGTCTAATAGCAGCCGGATCTAAATAGACGGGCATCCGTTTACATCCAGTTGTCCTCCAGCCAGGTCTGGAAAAACAAACAGATCAGAGTTCCATTTTGATGGACCTGACCGTGCTGGATTGGAGGTAATCTGATGCAAACGGACATGTACTCATAGATCAACATGGGTCCGGTAATTTCAGTTTTTTACTCTATTGCAAGATGGAGGAAAAAACTGGACGGACACTGATGTCACAATAGTGACATCTATGCCAATCAGCAGGGGATATGTGCATGGATCTCCTGCAGATAGGAACTTAAGGCACCTGTCTGAAAGGGTCCTTACAAGAAAAATCAAGCTTTCTATACATATTTAGCTTCTTATAGGTCTAGCCTACTAGATAACTGATATGCAGTTTTAAGAAAAGCAAGGTTCTGCTTATGCATTTTATTATATGCAAAGTTTGATTTGTCCAGGACTGTAACAGGTTTACCTAAATAACAATGTAGCCGTGTCTATGTAAGTGATGCCAGCCAACAAATGAAGGGAAAGATCAATACATCAATGGATAAATAAATCACAGAAGAGCATCCATTAAAATGCTGCAAGGTCACTGAAGAGCTATTTTGCTGAAAGCAGACAAAGTGGTGACGTTCCTTCTTTCTGCTCATGGAAGTAGCATTGATGTATAGAAAGAAGATAGAGCTTTTCCTGTTAGTCAGTTTTGGTTCCAAAAGATACCTCAGAAATTGAAGACACAATACAAGACAACTGGAAATGACAAGCTAAATTATATCCAATTTTATGTGTGTTTCAGTTCATTTTAGAAAGTGCTAAACGGTTGATAGTTCAGACCTTGTATAAAAGCATTCCAAGTGCTATAGCTGCTATAAGTGCTATTCCAAGTGCTCTTGTTTTCCTGGCACTTCAAAAGGAATAACACTATAATTGAATTCTTGACAAATATAAATTATATCATAATTTAATCCAGCTATGTATTTCTTAGAAAAAAAAGCATTACATGTGTTTTTTTAAAATAAAGATTTAATATATTATCTAGACTCCTAAACCTGTTATTATACTAGGTGCAAATTTTCACAGGAAAAAATTTTTGCATTATGATCTAGAACTCTACTGCATTGCACAGTGCTGTCAGTCTGAAGCTGGCCATATATCGATAGATTATCTGCAGATTTTCTATGGTCAGGTAGAAAAAGTGCAACAGATTCCTCCATCTATGCTAAACTGTGTGGATGGAGGAATCTCCCGCTGGGCCAAGCTTCAGTATCTTTCTAGTCGGCCCCGCTGGCTCTCAAAATACCTGAACAATCTGATTGGATGAAGGCATTGTGAAGATAGTTTGAGAGCCAGTGGGGCTGACTAGCAAATACTGAAGCTTGGCCCAATGGGAGATTCCTCCATTTACACAGTTTATCGTAGATGGAAGAATCTGTTGCACTTTTTCCATCTGACCATAGAAAATCTGCAGATAATCTATAGGTGTATGGCCAGCGTAACACTATGAACATGTTTAGAGGAGGGGAAAGCCCAGAGATTAGCTCATCCATGTCCTGCAGCACTTTCATTATCCAATCAGCATGCTGGAAGCAGGGAGGCAATGCCACTGTATTATTTAACTATCTCTCATTGAGAATTCCCAAAATCGCTTAAAACACTGAAAAATGATAGATTTTATGAAAGCAGAGACTCTATGGAAAAAAAAGTGGTAGCCACAATTCTTTATGACACATAATATTTGCAGAACTGTTTATCAAATCTATATGTTCCGTAAACAAATACACAAAGTAATTTTAGTGAAGAAATATTAATCCCATTTTTTTGGTAAAATATATAAGGGGAGGTTGCTCTGAGTAAATAGATACCAAATATGTATCGAAAGGGAAAAAAGTCACAAATCCTTACATGCTTACTTAGTATGTATCAAAAACCTAAAGTATTTAAACAGAGAGTCAGCAAAAAAACAGGCAACCAGAACCAGCATTGTCAGAAGGAGAATGGCAACCTCTGTGTTTCTCTTATGACCACTCAAAAGGTTAGGGAGACCCAACTTTGAGCCATTGGGATGAGCTGGGAGCAATTCTTGCCTTCGATTTAAAAAAAAAAAAAATCAGTATCAGTGAAATGTAGGGATTTAATGTTTTGTGTGCACCTGGGGCACTCTGAAGTGCTGGATTCTCTAGCAAATTATATTGACTGGCACTTGATTGTGCTTAGTATTCTGATATGTGCTTAATTAAACCGGACTGAACTTTTCATTAACATACAATGCTTCAAAGTATTTAACCCTTTGTTAGGACAAATAGTGCAATTTTAAAATGCAATATCAAAAGACTCTCACCGATCCAATTCATGAAACTGTCTCACACCATCAGCATGTCCCAGGTGCAGGCTCAAAGTGCGTTCTCACCTCCGTAAATGCATCTTCAGAGACAGCCGCACTTAATAGGTTTACATGCATAAAATTCAGTCTTTATTATTGCACATCAGCAAAACATGCAAGTGTACACCATCAGATCACTCCTCCATGTGCAAGTCCCTAACAAATTTCATCACCTGGGCTTAATCATAGAGGTCTAGAGAGAAGAGACAGCCAGGAGATAGAGAAGAAGAGACAGCCAGGAGAGAGAAGAGACAGCCAGGAGAGAGAAGAGACAGCCAGGAGAGAGAGAGAGAGAGAGAAGAGAGACAGCCAGGAGAGAGAGAGAGGAGAGACAGCCAGGAGAGAGAGAGAGAGGAGAGAAAGCCAGGAGAGAGAGAGAGGAGAGACAGCCAGGAGAGAGAAGAGACAGTCAGGGCACAGAGAGGAGAGACAGCCACGGCAAAGATAGAGAAGAGACAGCCAGGAGAGAGAGGAGACAGGAGGGGAAAGAGCGAGGGGAGACAGGAGAGACAAGAGGGGGGAGTAGTCCCAGTAATGATATTAATGTGCTGGTTTTTTTAAATAAAGGTGTATTTTTTCATTGGTACATCTCATTCAGATCGTCATTTGAAAAGTAGATCTCAAGACAAAAAAATGTGGGCATCCCTGGTCTAAAGGATGGTGTACATTGCAGATGTGCTTTCATAATTCATTTAATTATACCTCAATCCAGTGTCTCTTGACTTAACGTATTGGTGGATAATATATTTCAGTGAGGGATGAGGCAATTTAACCCAAAGCAATCAATTGGATATTGACTTTTAGCAGTGTACCTAAACCTGTAAAATATATTTCTAATGGTTTTTTTGGCTTACTGTATAGGTTCGGTCTTTACACTCATTAAACACAATCATTTTAATCATAATTTTCTTTCAATGGTGCCCTCAGTTTGCTAGCAGCTGGAGAAGATAGGGTTAGGTAACTCTGAACATGTGAAGTTTTATAACCTTTGATGGAAATACTTTCCACTGATTGGATGTATAAGTGCCACACCATAGATGAGAAACAATGAATGGAGCCTGCTGCAAACCTAGTAATGACTTCCCTCAATGGCCTGCTAGTAGACAAAAGTTATATGGAGGAAATTAGACTGCATGAAATTGAAGCATACAAAGGTATTATTCTCTACCAGTAACTGGGCATTATGACAGAAAAGGAATCCATATTTCAGATGTAATTTACTTTACAATAAAAGACATGGCCATTGAGTGCTTCCAACAGGTCTCTGTTATTGTGTTTACCATTGTTTGGGTTAACTAGCTACTTTAAAGCAAAATAAAGGCAATCCAGCAATGACTTGCCCATCTCATATTTTTTTTCTAAACTAAAAATGCCATGTCACCATACCATTCATTTCAACAACAATCTTCCCATAATGTTATATGTGCATTTCACTTATTTTATGCATGTTATTTACCCGTAAATGCCTCCATTGTGTAGAGATCCAAAAGAAACCCAAGATTGCTGCTGGGTGCTGCCATTTTGGATGTGATATCAGCAGCCTTAGCAAACTCAGAGCTGTCACTCAAGTGAAACTATATGGTATTTTTCTCTGCTCCTTCCATTTGTTTAGGGAGGTGAAGAAAGGAGCAGAGATGATCGGCTTGCAAAGACAATAATTACACATGCCCAGAAGAGGAAATAATTATGACATGGCAGGAGGGAGGAAGCAAATTCCACAGTTACCTGGAATTCGTAGTTCCTGTATATAAAATCAATTTTTTAGCATGTTTATCTACATTTACCTGAATCTCGTAAACTAATATCTCTTATATTGTGCCGTGAAACCTCATCCATCCCATTCTCCCCTTTCCCACACTAGAAACTGGGAATAGGACTTACATTTCACAGTGACCATGGATGACTCAGGGGAAAATCTGGCCCAGAATAGCTAAACGTTCCATCAAAAAAACTATAGTGGAATCTGTTTGTAAAGTTATTTTGAGGTAGTATTGAGTCACTGCACACATAGCAAAAGCGATCCCGTTTTAAAGCGACAGATCTTTTAGGGCTTGTGGTCAATAAGGTGATGATCTACACACCTGGTGGTCCTGCCTGAAGTTATTGTCTTTCTGGTCTAGAATATTTGGCCTCATTCAAACCTTATTCCACATCACTATTTCAGAGGATCCTTGTATAGCTCCACCATATCATCCCTGTATTAACTGGGTTTCACAACAGAACCTGTCCATTTTTTTTTCTTGGCCACCAAAGAAACCATAGCCAGAGCTTGAACAAGCCCAGGGTCAAATTACAGGACATAAAATAATGGATGAATATGATGCTTGGTAATAGGAAACTATCCAGTATCGTTAAGGATTATCAACCAAATTCCTCAAAATTTGGGAACTCAGCATTATTACACACTTGCCTCTCTGAATCTCTTAGCCCTAAATATTTAGAGCATATCCCTGTACTCTTGGGATTGTCCCCCTTTCCCCTTCCTTCTTGCCCTTTCATACCTCCCCCCTTACCTCCACTGACCTCTTTTCCTGCATTATCTCCTCTTCTGACCCCTTCTACCCAGTCTCCTGCTCCCCCTCTCCAAACATTTGTTTTCCTATTTTTCCCACACCCCTTTGCCAAAAGGTCATCATGATCAATCACATCATGCTTCTCCCATTGATGGGAAACCTTCTGCCAGCATTCATACTTTAACCCTTAAGTCTTATTCTGTATGTTGATACATTACATGTTTACCACAGCTGTTTTGGCTTCCTTGAAAATACAATGGGGGGAATTTATCAAAACTAGAGCAGACAGAATCTGGAGCAGTTACCCATAGTAACCAATCAGCTTCTCTCTTCAGTTTGTTCAGTTAAGCTTTGAAAATTCAATATATAGTAGCTGATTGGTTGTCATGCACAGTTGCTCCAGATTCTGTCTGCTCCAGTTTTGATAAATTTCCCTCAATGAATTGACAGTATAGACTTAAATTGCTAGTCATAGAAACATATGAGGACAACTATTGATGTTTGCTCTTTCTTTACACAGATCTAAACGTCTAGGTCCATTTCCAACATCCACACCACGAATGGAGTCACCATTGCCAGTGATCCCACATCAGAAGGTACTTGTGCTACTTCAGTCTATGACATGTACTTTTAGACCAGATCATTGTGCATTAAAACAAGACACAGGTCATGAGAAGTACACTACTGACTATTTTTGTTTCCATAGATATTTAACGATTTTATGTTCAGATTTTCTCTCGTCACTCATTCATTGTAACTTTGGCATTCCTAGTTTCTCCATCTGTGTTTGTTTTAAAACACATTTGTAAAATTGGCACACATCTAGGTAAGTTATCCAAGGCCTAAAACTACACGCATTAAATATGCACATGATTACAGGAGACCTTTGGTCAATACACCAACTATTGGACACAATGCAGTTTGATTTGCAAGTAAACCCCTTATACCAAAACGTCTGTAATTGCAAAGCCAGCTGCAAGAAAATTTAATTTCATGCAGTGCTGCATCCTACACTTTCTAACTGCATGTAGCTCGAAATGATGTTTTCTGGTGAGTGCCTTCTCACTGCAGTTTTTTTCCCATAACATTTCTACATCATCACTATTCACTAGTTGGAAAATATTTCCTCGAAAAAAGTAGAATCAAATGATTGTTTTCCTCATATGCACTTTTTTTGGTGTAGACTTCACCTCCAGATGATAGGGCGGGTTCACACCACAAAGTCTGCATTCCAGTGGCCGAACGCTCTGGAACGCAGCCCCACAACATAGTGAGCCAGCCGCATTGCGATTGGCCGCACGGGAACACAAGGCACAACATTGCTTGCGTACCCGGTCCGAACAAAATGCTGCATTGATGTGCTCTGCGTTCCCGTGTGGCTGTTTGCATTGTGGCCGGAAGGTGTGGCTACGGTGCCATTCACTTCAATGGACCGCCATGCCCCCTCCTGCCCCACAACCTAGTGAGCCGGTCGCAATGCGATGCAGCACGTTCTGGCCAGAAAGCACTGTGTCTGGTGTCAGCAAGGCATTAGTGCCTGCGTTCCGGTCCAGTGTAATCTGCTAAAATGCTGCAAGCACTATTTTTGCAGATTAAACTAGACCGGAACGCAGGCACTAATGTGCCTGCATTCCGGGTGTGGACAATCGCACTGCGGGTGGGGGGCTTGAACACAGGGAGCCGGCCGGCTTGCGTTGTAGTGCGTTCCAGAGGCCGAACAATCTGGAACGCAGACTTCGTGGTGTGAACCGGGGAGGGAATAACTAGAAAATAATGTGGAACTACAGAAAAACTCTGATAATTTGTATAATTTGTTTTTGGAATAGTATATATTGCTTCTCTTAGAAGATGTGCAATAATTAAAGAAAAAGTAGACTATAGCGGTTCAGAATTGTCCTCCACACTACATTATTGAAGTGAACAGGAATCTGCTGACATGTTAGACATACGCAGGGAAACAACCGCCATCTACATAAGCCCGAATGAGATTGTACAATCAGATTGGACTAAAAGTACACCTGTTATGGGAGAAATATAGGGGCTAGCATTGCTGCCCTCCTTCCTAAAATATGATTTGCCTGGCAGTTCATGCACAAACCCAGTGAAAGTCATCAATGGCAGCCTCCATATTTCTGTCAAGAAAGGTTTCATTGAAGGTTTAAAGGTCAAAAGTTAGGTATAGAGGTTGGGATAAGGTTGACAGTTATGTTTAGGGGTTGGGCTCAGGTTAAAAGTTGGTTTAGGGTATGCATTAAGATTTTTGCGTGGGAGTGCAACAAATTATTTTCTTGGCTGTAAAAATGTCTTTGCACCAAACTGTATGTTCCCAAAACAGCTATGCCAATGTTCTCATGATGAAAATTACCCTACTGCATCTGCTGTAAACAGACAATCAAGGTGTCTAAAGTTTTATTCCACCTTTTCAAGTCAAATCTAAAGGTGCCCATACACCACTGCACGATTCTCGTACGAGAATCGCGGGACATCCCGCGATCGTACGAGAATCGTGCAGTGTATGGAAGGCGTGCGACCGTACAGTAGAAACGGTTGCACGCCTTCCATACACTGCACGGTTCTCGTACGATCGCGGGATTTCCCACAATTCTCGTACGAGAATCGTGCAGTGTATGGGCACCTTTAGGAGAATCTCCACGAGGGCCACGGACATCCATAAAAACAATTATCAACCCTCAACAGCTCTTTGTGGGTGTCACCATGTAAGACATTTTCTTTCCCCATTGATGCCTCAGCTGGTAATGATGAAGCCACTAAAGTGGCGAAACATGTTGGGTACACATTAGAGCGCTATTTATTGATGGAAGCCATGTAGTACATTTGGATAAAAATATAGAAAGGTAAAGAGGTTGATACTGAAAGAGAGACGTGTGGAGCAGAAGAGGAAAAAAAGATTAGCGAACGGAATAAGAGACTTTGAAAGGAAGACGGCACGGCAACCACGAGGGGAATCACGACGCTGACAACATAGATAAGAAAAAGAAAATCAATGCACACTAGACATGTGCGATTCGTTTCGTTCCGAATCGAAATTCGGAACCATACACTGCACGGTTCTCGTACGATCGCGGGATGTCCCGCGATTCTCGTACGAGAATCGTGCAGTGTATGGGCACCTTTAGATTTGACTTGAAAAGGTGGAATAAAACTTTAGATTTAGATGTACAATTTAGGGGTTGGGCTCAGGTTAAAAGTTGGCTTAGGGTATGCATTAAGATTTTTGCGTGGGAGTGCAACAAATTATTTTCTTGGCTGTAAAAATGTCTTTGCACCAAACTGTATGTTCCCAAAACAGCTATGCCAATGTTCTCATGCTGAAAATTACCCTACTGCATCTGCTGTAAACAGACAATCAAGGTGTCTAAAGTTTTATTCCACCTTTTCAAGTCAAATCTAAAGGTGCCCATACACTGCACGATTCTCGTACGAGAATCGCAGGACATCCCGCGATCGTACGAGAATCGTGCAGTGTATGGAAGGCGTGCAACCGTTTCTACTGTACGGTCGCACGTCTTCCGTCGAACAAGCAGGCTGGAAAACCCGCCGAGAATCGTACGAGTTAGTGGCCTGCTTGTTCGACAATTGCCAAACGGGCCGGTGCGCACACTGCCCGTTTGCCGTCATCGCAAGCCCGCCCCTCATTGTAGTCATCGCAAGCCTGCCCCTCAGGGGGTGGGCTTGAGATGATCGCAAATACGATCTGCCTGTCCAAGATGGGCAGATCGTACATTTTTTTAAGTACTTTACAACCCTTGCAAGACAAAAGTCTTGCGAGGGTTGTAAAGTGTATGGGCACCTTAAGAAACCTTCACTATATGTTTGTTATGTGTTCCCATTCACACAGCTTACCTAAAATAATTAAAACAAATCTTAATTAGTTGTTTCTTTAGAGCAAGATTAAACATAGGATGCTATAATCAACTTACATTGCTTAGAATAGATAGCAATGTGGAGATAAAGAGGAGATAAGTGATTTTTTTTAAATGCATTAACTTATAATGTACTACCAAAGATCTTCTTTAAGCCTTTGTTAGGATAGACAGTCCTGGCCATCTAGTTAACGACTAATAATGAGATCTGCCAACACAGTGCAGACATTTTTAATTAGTGAGGACATAACTCCCTGCCCTATCCTTAATATTACATAGAAAGGGGGGAGCAGCTAAGATTGTTCAGCAGGTAAAAAGCAAGTAAAACAGTAAGCAGTAATTTTATTTCTTTATTTTTTAATGTTATGCAATTTGAATGGGAACAGGTTTTATTCAAATTTGCTGAAAAAAAGTGCATATATCTGGCCATGTGCAAGGAACATTATTAAGATTATATAGTTGAAGGATTGCTTCAGTATAATGTTCAAAATACTTTTTTTTAACAGTGCCACAGATTCCCACTGCAATGTTACAAATCCATGCATTACAAAGTTTATAGTATCAATCTTAATGGCACCAGTGCTAGAAAACAACCACCATGCCCCTCTAATGCAGGATCTGCCATTTAGAATGACCTTATTGTTCTTAGAAAACAGACAGTGCTATCACATTTCAATTGCATGTCAGTATATAAAACAACTTCTACTCCTATTATTAGACAGTGTGAAAGTTTGCAGGAGAGGAGCTGCTAGGCTATTAACTATTAAACGTGTGTTTACTTCCATATAAAAAATGCTTCATCAATTTAATCAAGAACTTATTGACGTCCTGACCTGTTTTTATACTTTTGATTGACTGTTCAAATGTGTATTCTATAGTACAGAGCTTTCATTTCTCAACATCTTTATGCCAAGGAATTCTAGAGTCAAAATCCAAATATAAAATCTTAATGAAAAAGTCCACACAAAATGCCAGAATAAATCTAATACATATTTTGATAAAAGGCTTGGTTTGCTACGGTATGACGATCACCATTTGCAATAATGACCAATATTTTCAGCATTGGCAGCCAATAAGAGCTGGAAATGGTGATTGTTATTGTAAACAACGCATGAGTTACAGTTTAGATTATTTCTAGAGTTTAGTAATATCAAAACTAAAAGTGTTTGCGAAGCAATCTGTCTGCCTTGGGTTTTTTTGAAAAGCAACTATTTGGATTAAGCCTAAAGAAAATCTGTCATTTATGAACCAAGTACAGTGTTGTATTTCAGATTGGAACAATGTAGAAATCATACTAATCATTACATTTTTCTCCTTTAATTAAAAGTACAAACAAAAAACTATCTAGTAATACATACCCACCCACCACCCTTTTAATTATGCCCAAAATCAGACCTTAGATGTAGTCCGGTCCTGCTTTACATTCAATTTTCTGCTGGTCTCCTGTGCACAGGCACGACTACAATCTAGAGGTGTATAAGAGCTAGTCACGTCTGGAGCACAGGCACCTGGGGAAAAAAATGTATGCAAATACTGTCCAGTGCAGAGGAGAGGCATGATTGTTCTGCATATCAGGTCTGATTTTGGGCATAATAGATTTGGGGTGGGGAAACCACTTCAGGGTTCTTTGAACAGAGGTACACTGACACTTTAAAGACTAACTCCATCTTTCTGGCCATGTTTCATGCTACACCCAGGGTGGGTCACATCTGCAGCCCCCCACCCCCAAATACCCCACCCTCTTACCATAATCTTGGGTTCTTCTCCCCACAAGATTCTTTACATATTTGAAAATGTTGCGGCTGTGCAAGACTCCACCTGCACAGATGCAACATCCATTCACAGTTCTTTTGGCAGGATCTGTAATTGAAAAAATAACAAGACCCATCTGCCACCGCAGCAGAGGGACTTGTATTTAACAATGGAGTATAGGGGCTATGATCCATTGACACTTTTTTGCCCCTATAACTGAAAGTCCATACCTTGGTATGGACAGGAACAGGAAGGAGAGTATGCAGGAGCCGGAGCACTGCACCCATGATCCCTGATTGTCATTGCAATGCTCAGCAGACTCCAATGCAAAAAAATCAATAAATGCACTTTTTTTTTTTTGCATTCATTGACTTTCTTTTTTTTCAAAAGGTGGACTTTGCCTTTAATGAAAACCTGTGCTAAATGAAACACCTTTCAGCTGAAAATACTAGTTGCTTGGCCCCCAAGTGGTTAATCAGACTTCAGTAGTTTGAGTAGCTGAATTGGAACATATACTGTATGCATTCCAGAAGTACTGATTTAACTCTGACCTTAGATAGTTCAAAATTGTCCCGGTATGTGACACTCAGGTAAGTAGAATTTGCAGAATGGCAGCAATGGCAGCTCCTAGATATCTCAGCACATGTTTTGAATCTCTAAATCTATAGCAGAAAGCTAGGAGCCCTGAGCATTGCCCATACTAATTTAGTAAAACTGTACATTTTGTATAACATATTAATGTTAATCTGGGTAGCAATACACTTGGTGAAGACATTTAATCTGTATATTGCTGAGTGTCCACCTTCCCTTTTTGCTGACTTTATATTTTTATTAAAGATAAAACGCTAGTTAAACACAAGAAAGCATTAAAACTGCTTCATCCTTAATTTTGTTTTATATAAATTGTAACTTGCAAAGCTTTTAGCCCACAGGTGTAGAGTGTGCAGTATATTCTCAATTTTGGTCAACATACATTTAATTTTAGATTTCTTTCCTGAATCTTTTAAAATTGTGCTTCAATCTATGTGAATTATTTTTTTTTATCAATGGTCTAGAGTGCTGGATTAATATGGCCCAAAATGGCAGATAAAAATAACCCCCTGTAAGTGGTAGGACTGCGGTTTTCTGACTTATACTTCATTTTAAATATTTAAAACTAAACAGCCTGCCAAAGAGAAAATACCCCAAAATGCCTGTTATCACCTGTTTTATCCAGGGAAATTTTACTTCAGTAAATGTCTCTAATAAGCTTTCTAATGTCTCTGTGAGTTGCATTACAGAGTATGCTGTGATATGAAACTAACAGCTTGATTACTTGCTAGAAAAAAAAATATATATATGGCTGGATGTGTTTTAGAATGCCTTGCCTTTACATCATAGAAATATCATATGTCCTTTACTGTGTCCTTTGCATGTTTACTCTGATTGCTGTTTTCTCCTCTCTGGCCTGCATGTGTGCTGCTACAGGACAACGCTTTGGATATAAATGGCAGAACTGCCTTCAGTTCTCTTTCTAGCCAATCAGCTGTGCCTCTGGGTGGTGGTGCAACCACCAACGGGACAATTTCAGGCTACCTGAACAAGCAAGAGATCAACCAGTCACATAATTCGTCTTTTGTAAAGCCATCTCTGAAACCTTCCTTGTCTTCTTACTCTGTGACTTCTGAAACATCTCCTATCAGACGTAGCATAAGTGCAACATCCGATGTTTTTGTAAATGCTGAAAATGATCAAAACCAGTTTAGTTCACCTAAGAAAAGACTATATAACAATCCCATTGGCCTTTATTCAGCCGAGACCCTTAATGAAATGGCTGGGATGCATAAGCAAAGTGTCAAGGGAAGTGCTTCAGAAAGCTTTCTTCTTAGAGGGTATGTAAAATATTTTCGTTTAACTGTAAAATATTATATATAATGTGTTTCACAGTTATATCTGCTTGGCACAATTCATCACCATTCATAATCTAAAGTAGAGCTGGGTCCACCCAAAACTGACTTGTTCCATTTCTATTACATAGATTTCAGCTCAATCACATACAAGTTATATACCATAGAGACTCTTTTAGGAGTTCCCAATTTTCCCCACATGCCATGGCCATTATAAAAAGGCCTCATTCTCAATGGATATATCATTTTTTTTTAGCATTATGGAAACTGCAATTAGAGAGGAGTGAGGCTCATCAAGATGCAGCGAGGGATTAGAATTTTGTGGAGAACGTGGAATCTCTGAGAGAGCAGAAGTTTTAAATAAGAAAATTATTTTTAAAACTGTATAACTGATGCCAGACACAGTACCCATCTGTAAAATATGTGATTGGACTGGCAATTGGAAAATTAATCTACAGGAAGACAACAATAAAAAGGACCCTGGAACAATTCATTGCAGAGCTGGATGAATTTGGCCGCTTTATTTTGGCTTCTCACACTGATGTCTGAATCTGCATTTGACAATAACTGTTGGTGGTTGGTTATATTATTTGGAGCAGGTCTGCTTTCTCATTCCTGGCATGAGCATTGAGTGTTCTAACAATGCCATAAACATTGACTTTTCTGCTACTACAGCTGTACTGATTATGTAATGCTATTTGGGATTTGTTGTAGAGGGGCAAGGTATTGCAGAGGAAGAAAGGACGGCTTTCAGGTGGCCTTTTGGTATAATTGCTGAGATAAGAAATATAAGAAAGACTTTGTAAACGTTTTTATGTCAATCCATGAGCATGTTAATAGCCCCATTCACACTTGCATTGTCAAACCTGCATTTATATGCGCTCAGTGGACATTTCTAAATGCTTATAAAAGCATGTAATGATTTTTTAATGGAATCATTCAAACTGTGTTTACCTGCATTAAGTTTAGCTGCGTTTAGCAAAAATAGAATTCTGTGCAGCAAGGATCTGACTAAAAACTCTAAACGGGGCTTAACACATTTAAATGCACCTAAACATGGCTGCTAAAAATGGATAAACTCTCTATAAAGCCGTAACATCCTAAAACAGGAAAGAGTGATCTGGGAAGTGTAAGATTTTTTTTTATACTTATCAGCTGCATTTAGAAAAGCTAAAAGCAGGAGTGCCAGTGTGAATGTAGCCTTACAGTTACCCTCAAACATGAATTGGGATTTCTAAGGTATATACTTTGTGTGTAGACAACTTTATGCAATTATTTGGTTTTTGAATTGGATAAAAAAGGTTAAAAAACATAGGTACAAGTTTTAATTTCTAATCTCTAGTAGCAGTCATATGGTACAGCTTGAATTTAGTGGATCAGAGGGTGACTTAGTAAACATTATTCCTAGGACTGGGAAACTTAACAATTAATTACCCAAGGCAATGGCCTATACACATACAGCACAGCAATGAAGTAATAAAATGAACTAGGATCACACTAATCCAGCACGTTATTATTCTGAGTTGCCCCACTCAAGCGGTGGCCATATTGAGTGGGGCACGTGAGATTAATAATGTGCTGGATTAGTGTGATCCTAGTTCATTTTATTACTTCATTGCTGTGCTGTATGTGTATAGGCCGATGTAGTTGGATCTGTATGTGCGTTATAATTAATAAAAATTAATCGATTACAGCTGAAGTGTAGTGTATGCATATGATAGCTTCCCTTGCCCTCCGCCCCCTCAACATGCAATTAAAATTGTTCAGTGAAATCATTTTATTTTTCAAGAGATACCTCTTTAAAGACGCAGTGATGCCTTCTGCTGATTGTTCTGGTGGCAGGGGCCAGCAGACACCTGTAAATGTCACATCATTCAGCCTCGGATATTTTTCAAAAGAATTATATGAACACATCCCTGGGATCCCTTTCTATGTGCCTGCTTCTACCTGCTGGCCACTGGATGCTGCAGACTTTAGCTGTGCAGTCTGTTGATTGGCTGATGCTAAGGATGTGTTCTTTCACGTAAAGCATTGGAACAAAATGATTGATAGCAGAGAAAGCTATTAGGTGTATGTGTGTGTGTGTGTGTGTGTGAGGGGGGTCATCAGTGGTACAGATTAGAGGAAGAAGTAATTGATGAATGATGGAGGTCATTCAATATGGAAATAAAGGTGGATTCAAGATAGCTGCTGCAGCTTCAAAGGGTTATAAAAGTACACCTGGAGTTTAGCTTTAGGGAATGGTAAGTGATGCAGCAGGTCTACGGGAATATGCTGTCTCAGCTTACATTTATTTATTAGTGCCTTCCGTTTCTTTTTAACTTTGGATCAGCCTTAGACTGGTGGTTTAATTGCTGATCCAGGGAGATGATTTAGAAAAAAATATGGACCACTGGAGAGTAATGTGATCTGAGTACTCCCAGGGGCATGCCACTGGCCTCTGAGTTAGGCTTTCCTGCAGACAGTGGCCACAGACATCTAATTTCTGCACTTTTTGGCTGGTCTATTGAGGAAGTGCTACATATTTCTCACACAGCAGTGGAATTTAGAGCTTGGAACAACATTTGTTAATAATTAAGGCATCATCAGTATAAGTATGAATAGACTGAAATGAATACAGATTAGCTTTAAACTTTGCAGAAGAGACGAAAGAAAAAAATGGATGGCATTAGCAATGTTTGGTTGCCTTTTTTTTACTCAAAAATGGCTGAAACTAATATATGCATGACCTAAAAATGTAATGGCAATAAAGTTACATCCAACCCTGTAATACCCATAACCCACGGGTAACAAGCCAGTGGATTGTGGTAGACTGCCTGCCTGGCATGATCCTTGCTGGCTCCTTTTACTTCAGGCCATGTGGGCTGTTCGTAGATGTCTTTGAAATGCTTTGCTGGCTTACATCTACCTCTGCATGCAGACATCGCGCCTATGTATATTGGATATCACCTGAATACTCTGTGAAAAGCTGATCTTTGGGAAAAATTATAAACTACCCTTGCAGTAAGCTACCCCTGCACTGCAAGGGTTTAATTCTTGTTTTGTTTCTTCTAGGGCACCATTAAATGCAGGGTTTTTTTTTTACTTTATCCCTCACACTTGCTGGCTTCCTCCTTTCCCTGCAACTGTTCCACTGAAACTGTTCATCTTTGGTGTTCTGTCCATTGGTTGCACTCTAATGTCATCACTTACCATGCAAGACCAGAAGTCCTGCATGGTAAGTGAAGAGGCCGAGGGCCCACCCAAAAGCCACATCATTGGAGGGAAGTGCAGAGCGCCAGCTGCAGAGCAAGTGACTGGTAAGGCAAGTAAAACTGCTTTTAATGGTACCCTACAAAAACAATTAAACATTTAACCCTTGCAGCCCCACTTCAAAAGCAGTTTTACATTTCTCCCACAGGTAAGCTTTAAGATGTTCAGAGTACTGTACCAGTGCCAGGGCATAACGGTTCTTTATAGCTTCTGTCTGTTCCTGATTGCTTTTGGTATCTCACCTGGCATCCTGACTGTCGTTCTGGTTTGATACCATTTTTATCCATCAGCTGTCTGCCTGACATTACAACTGGTTCTGATAATATTTTTACTTTACGATACATCACATCTGCTCTCACCACTTACCTTCTTCTCATCAACGGGGCCATCTTAATGGATGAAACCTAGGAGCTATGTCCCAATCCTGTGAGGTGGCCAATGGTGAAATCCTAAACTCTATAGGCTTTGTGTCACCAGCTGTAGATATGAACTCTCACCAATGCACAGAAGATCTACTGTACTTATGACACCACGAAATGTTTCATCCATAAGACCATACATATTCAAATTATTTACATGTGAATAGGTTTTAGCTGTTAGCATGAACAAAAATTTAATGGTTTTTCATTCCACCATTACAACTGCCAAAATAGAGAATCAAGGCTGTTGACCCCTTCCTTCCACTTCATTGAGGTATTTCTTCACAGAACACCAAGAAAACATTTCTAGTAGTTCTTCTAGTGCTAACTTCGCCTATTGCTTCTGTGCTGTAGGCTTTCTTCATCATTCAGTACGTACTACTTTCATTTCTGTACTGGAATGTTGTAAAGGATTCCACTGCTGACTTGAAAGTTTACTGCAAATGGGTATTACTTCTGGTGGCAGAGCGCAATAACATGAACATCTGGAGAATGTGAAGTTGTATATATTCATTCAGCTCTGAATGAATGTATTTCCACTTTAGAAATACATTGCTTTTTTCCATCTTCTCCACTGAGCAATAAATTTGATTTTGTTAACCTCCTGTTCTACCTTAAAAATGTCATATGACGTTCGCGGATGAGGTTCAGGGGATTAAAACAGACACAGGGACCTTTTTTACCAAATGATACTGTTACACTGTGTTTGACTGTAAGGGGATGCTCAGCTGTTGAACACATACCAAAAATGGCTATATGACTATCTGCTTACAGTCTCCAGCTTGTTCCTAATATATCTCACTAGATACTATAGCAGGCAGATATTTCAGAGGCTAAGAGAAATGGCAGAACATGTCTCCTAGTGAACAGATTCTCTGTTTTCTGGGCAAATAACAGAACAGGCCTTATTTAAAATACACTAGTTTATCACTCAGGTACAGTACAAAAAGGAAGAAATAATGGCAGACTGACAGTAAAAAGATATAGGAAGTAGCATAGTAGTACAAAACAAAAATAAGTAGAGTCTTCTTAAAGAAGCAATTACTCTTTTTGTATAAAACCGCTGAATTGTGAACTTTACTAGCTTGAAATACTAAAATTGAATTCGTACATCACAAAGCATTTGGATCAGGATTAAAAGGTGAGATAGAAGAATAAGCACTAGTTCCTTGATAAGATATCCATACTTCTTTTTGTCAGAGTGCACAAAGGAGAAGCTTATATGCTTTGCACATCAATGTGTTTATAATACAAAGAGATTTGCCCGTCTGCAAATTAAAAATACTTAATAGTCCATGGAGGCCAGTGTTATTGTTCTTGTTTATCCTTGTGCTGCACTCCTGAGCCATCTTGAAATTCCTGTTTGTGCATGCACAAACACTCCACAGATCTCCACCATGTGACAACCTGCTCATGCACAGACATACTGCAGGTCTGCAATACTTTTTTTCACAAGATTAAAAGGTATTTAAAATGGCCAAAAAAATAAAAATAAATAAACACTCTGCTATTGTCTAAGATGGGGTAGCAGATGAGAGGAAGTCCATTTTATGAGTGAAGGTCCGCTTTATGGTGTAGGCAGCACAGTGGAAAATTCACCTTTGTTTGAATCCCAACCAGGACACACTCTGCATGGAGTTTCATGTTATATCTGTGCTTGCATGGGTTTACTCTGGGTTCCTCCAATACTCCATAGGCATACTGGTAGGTTAATTGGCTCTTGTCTAAATTTTCCATAGCATGTATGCATATAAGATTGGAACTTTAGATTGTAAGATCATTGAGATAAGGGATTTGATGGGAACAAATAGCATGTAAAGCCCCTTTACGTGGCTGTTCTGATTAGATCTCTTTTTTAGCCCTAAATGTGACAGATGTGAAGTAAAAGGATGTAAACTGATGCATGTCTGTTTACATCTGCCTGCCCATAGACCTAATATGGGTCCTCCATCGCAAGAGGGAGGGCCAAAAATGTCCATGACATCTGTTCTGTATTACTCCGATCAGCAGGAGATCTGTGGACAGATTTTTTTTGATAGAGTAGGAAAAGGTTAGAACCCTTGTTGGGGTCCCTATTGGGATAAGCAACACCATAGCGTTGCTTCAATTAGAGAAAAAAAAAATGAAAGACAGAAATGAATAAAAATCTGGGGTGAACATTATCCTAGAGAGGTCTAAGGACTGCAAGTGCAAATATCAGAGATTCCATGTATAACTTTAAACTGAACAGTTCATATGTGCAGATAAGTCTATAAAAAACTAGACTTATCTGCACAGTAACTCCAAAAAAACAGCTTAATACGCTATTTATACAAACATGTTCATGGTTTTACCTAACCAGGTCTTGTGGTTTACAAACATTTGCCACACTGCATAACAAGGCAATTGACACTTTCTCACTGGTTGCATCATGTTACATCTCTGCCTCAGCATCATCACCTTTATCAGGTTATCATAGGGTTGGGGTTATGATTCAAGAATCAGGAAAGCTGAACCAGGAAATAACAGAGGGATCTTTCTGGTTATGTAGAGCGACAAGAGGTGTGTAAATATGCAGGCAGCATGAAAGCGTGGCAAGCCATATTGTCACCAATGTGTCAGCAAAAGGTGTCAGCAAATGCCAAGTCTGCACAAAATATCAAGACATAGGAGCCACAAACAAAGGAGCAATGGTAAGGGGAAAAACTCTAGAAGAAGGTCACAGATGCAGAGGAGATTACCTGCATTCATTAACACAAAATATAAATGGCTGGGTAGAAGCATGTCAAGTGGATTTGAACATGTGTAGGGTAACTAAGATCAGTGCAATGGAGTGCTCAAATTATCATTTTTTCAAACGGTTCTGTATATTTTGTCAAAGTTATAATAGGAAGCGTTGGCTCAGAGAACTGAGAATTATAATTGTCTGGTATTCATGTTTCTCCAATTTTTATGTTTTCCAAAACCTTTCTGAAAAGTATACTTCAAATGATGTAAAAAAACTCCTGATCTGCATACTTTTACTGGATAATGGGGTTGATTTACTAAAGGCAAATAGGTTGTTCACTGCAAGGAAATTTTCTTAGTGAATGTGGTGTAAATTCTCTTTGAAAAGAATACCCAATCATGTGCAAGGAAAATAAAAAACAGCATTTTTGCTTGGACATAAATGGATGATGAAAACTTTTTCACTAAGACAGTTGCGTCACAAGGGGTGTGTGGGGGGTGCGGCCCGCACCCGGGTGTCACCATTGCATTGTATCCCCCCACTAAAAATTCGGGCATTCGGTCATGGACCGAGAGCCCGACAGTGTCGGGAGAAAGGAGGGTACCCGGCAGCATACCTTATCCCGCCGGGTGAACGTCCCCTCCTCTCTCTGCCGTCGTCCATTAAAAAGATGGCCACCGGCAGGCATCAATCAGATGGTTGAGCATGCGCGATGACAACATAGCGAGGGTCTCACCCAGTCTAGAGAGTCTAATATTTAGCATGTACATATGTATTGACAGCCATATTGGGTAACAATGGTCCAATTCCATAAAAGCATCAATCACATTATATTTAGCATCACTGGCCCTGTTGTAATGCTCAGAAAATGGCCATATAAGCCAAAGCCAGCAGCCGTTGTGGTCTCCTTGGAAACATTTGCCAATGATGATGGTCCAGCTTATTTCAATCAGGATATTATCAAGCATGACAGCAATGTTTGAATCATAGATGCTATGAAATCCTTTCAGTTGCCAGATGTCAACAGCATGCGTGAAAGCATTAAGTGATGCAAAAGAGATCAGTTCACCAAGAATAAAATGTCAGTAATGCTTGTGTTGACTCTTCCCCGAGTATGCCTTTAGATTATATGCATTATGTATTATCGTCTAGCCAAAGGCAGAGATACAAGCTATCTCTGTGCATTTATTCTATAGGATTAAAGTATAGCAATACCAGGTGACACAAAAGGTTCATGCTTTGGAACACAGGGCTTAATTGACCAAGCAATGTCCTTGGGGAAACATTTCCACAAAAATACTTTTCAGAGTCATCCAGCAGACATGAAACCTTTATAAGTCTTGCTGGATAAAGTGTAATCCACACATTTTATATCTATTACTCATATCAGTATTTTAGTTATACAGTTGTTTTCTTCTTCTATTTGTAGACAGATATAAACAAGATATAAACAGCTTGAAAGCTTCAGTTAATGTCAAGTGCCCTTCAAATACAAGCATGCAGTGCAGTTATGCCAATACTGGTTTATAAACTATCTGCATCCATTACTGTAATAGTGCAAAACAGATTATCAGGGACATGTGGTGCAACAATAAAAACCTTGCAAGAACCAACACCATAGCCAAAATATATTCTTAAAAGGATTTTTTTTTCACATGTTGCTATTACCTAGTTGCTGAAATCATCATCATCATCTAGTTGTTTTGTCTCACTAAACAAGACAAATACATCATCAGTACCATGTCAAGAATACATCTTTCAACAAGTAACTTGTTTATTTAGAGCAGAAAGATGCCTTATAGTTTTTAAAAGAGGTAAGGTATCAGCTTTTTTAATTTGGTGTCCCATCAGGGGAGATGTGTGTACAGGACTGGAAGTAATGGGAAATCCCTTCAATTGGACAAAGATGGCAAAGAGGGGTTTAAACTTCCCTACCCCTTCCCTATCTAAAACAGAAAGAAAAAACATGTTTGGCTTTAAATATAATTTAATGTACATAGATTGATCATACCACATTGTCATAAGTATGAATCAGAACTGATTAGCAAAGTGACAAGTTTACCTACAGTCAACTTAAACCTGATTGGGTAATAAAGGGTAATGGACTTTGCTTTTCCTTTTCTTTCTTAACAGGGCTGACAGGACCAGGGGATAATTTTGTTCCTTGCCATCAATCTGATGAAAAACAAGAACAATGCTCGTGTTCCCCAAATTAAAAACTCTTGCCACTATGTAGATATATAGCCATGTTTAAATCTCACAGCCATACAATATGCATTTCATGTACTTCTAACCAGCTTTGTACCAAGAAAAAGGACATAAATTGAATTTTTAAATGCTGTAATGATCCCTGCAGTGTAGTTCTATCATTCTGGATGAACCTCTGGGGAGTACGAAGTATGGGATTCCTTCCCAAGGGGCCACATTAACTGATGAATATTTACATGCTCTTGTAACCATCATAACGACTGGGTCATAGTGAAAAGGACGATCATGAATATAACTCAGCCACCTCACCAACAAATCTTTCTTGACTGATTCACCTCTCTTCTTTCTCTCTGCAGATCATAGCCAACACTGTTGCCAAGTTAGTATAAAAGCATTGTTATGTGTCGTTTGGACCCTTTGTATTGCTGCGTGCATTTTTGGACAGCATGGTATTTGGTGAAAACATAAGAACATAACTGGGATAGGATGTGACTTTAGTGTGAAATTCAGTTGCTGTTAAAGCATGCATCAGAGGTGTTCTATGTCTAATAGAAAGATTTGGACTTATGCACATAGACCAATAGTATTAAAAACTACAGTGCAAAGTGGCAGACTGAAAATTCAATATTGTATTTGGATTCTGTGGTGAAATAAGGTATAGACAAGGGTCAACAGAGTCTGCTACTGACAGAGTTATATGTGGGTGCAGGAGGAATTAACACTACTGTTTAACCAGCAGTTGATGCTAACATACAAAAAAAAACTAAAATTGTATTTCTTTAGACTGCCCTGTTGGGGATATTCAACTCAATGGCATTTAAAGTTGTCATTGCCTCTACATAAGAAAGGGTCCTTCCTGAAGTCTAGGAGGCTGGAAGGGACCCACAAGAAATATAGGCAGAGTAACCCTTGGGATAGGGTTACTGAGAGATTTTTGATCATACAATTAAAAAATAGTGTGATCAAATAATTATTTCTGTCCTGTTACTATGCTTGATCATAATGCAGTTTTCCACAATTTTTTGTGGCTTTTAGTTGCTCATTTGAACAAAGGGGGAGAGCAATCACTTGGTCTAAATCATGGAAAAAGAAACTATGTGATACCGATCAAAGTCCACCCCCCAAATAAAACAACATTGTCACTACCACCTGCGTGTGACTGATTTAGAGCATTGTGCTACTATCCGCAAACCAATGCATGATTGCATGGCTAAAAGTTGCCTGTGAACTTCACCAAGTTTAAAGCCATGTTTTCCAAATTGGGTGATCAGTCAGAAGCAATTTTATTAATGCAAGGCCCAAACATTTCTAGCTTGTTTACACCAGAAACTGGTGACATCGATGTGTATTGCATTGTATAAGGGTTTTACTCAATTAATATGAATGCCAGAAGCCCATAAAGGGACTGCAAGATCATTCGGTTTGTATTTAACAATACAACAGTTGCATGCTGTACAGGTTACCTTTAACAACCACTAGGAAAAGCCCAATCCACACTCACTGTACAAATACTGATAATAGTGCAGGTTATTTAAATTGAAAAAGCCAACACCGGTACAATTTTTTTTAATTTTACAGAGTTAATCCTGTATATAAATTAAACATGTAGCCACCACTCCAAGCTCGCTCCCATGATGGACTATATTCTTACATTTAGGGGTCTATTCACTAAGCTGCAGATGGCAGCAGAGTGAATAACTGACCCGAAGCCGCTATTCGGCTATTCATTTCAGGCTTGTACGGCTGAAATCAGCCGTGGAAGCCTGAAATGAATAGCCGAACATCGTGTGGCTTCGCGTCGGCCAAAATGCTCAGCATGTTCGGCCGACCCGAAGTGCAGAAGGAGTTCGACTCAGCCGATCCATCATCTGAATCGGCTGAGCCGAACCTCCGGCAGGCAACTTGCTGCTGTTCGGCCTATTCGCATAGATGCCGAACAGCAGTGAGTAAATAGCCGAATGCCGCTGAGCAGCATTCGACTCAGCCATTCTGCTCGGTACCTCTGTGGTACCGAGCAGAATAGAAAAATAGTTGAAGAAATAGAAAACGATTGTGTGGAGCTAGCAGTGACAGCTAACTCCGCCAAGCTGTTTTCTATTGCCTGGGCGGTTCTGGTGCCGTCAAAAAAAAAAAAAACCATAGGCATGCACTGCTAGATTCCTATTGGCTAGTTCACTTTGCAATAGCCAATAGCAAACTAGCTATTGCACCCGCCTTCTGATGCTTTCAATCACCAGATGGAGGACCTGATGGAGAACTGCAGGTCCCCCTCTGCTGATTGACAGCAGCAATGGAAAGAAAAAGTGTTTCTCTCCTGGGCGGGCAGGAGCCGTATTAGACTCCCAGTGCATCCGGGAGAGTAATGACAGATGTCATTACACACTTAGAACCCGGAGAGGCCACTGTAATATCAAGGCTGGACGCTGGCCACTGATCTCTGCAAGTGGCTGCAGCCAGCCGTGAGATGACGGCTGGCTCCGCCCAGCTGTCAGAAGCGGGCTGTCGGCCAGCCAATGGCCGACCATTCGGCCAGCTTTGGCTTTCACCTCGGCTCAGTCGAGCTGAGGCATATGCCTTCGGCTCGACTGAGCCGCTCGGCCAACTTCGGGAGTTGTACGGGCTATAGTGAATAGCCCGTACAGCAGCCCTTCGATTCAGCAGCTTAGTGAATAGACCCCTTAGATTACAGTCCATCATGGGAACGAAAGTAACCACCCTCTAGAAGGAAGGACAGTGTTAGTATGAATTCAGAGATGATTTGAGGATCTACAGCCGTGTGATAAGCAAATAAGCTACATTTGTATTAATAGTTAGGGTACGTGAATGCATTTTTAAGATTTAACTCCTGAGTTTAATGTGTCACTTTAATAATTCAAGCTACCAAATAAAGGATATAATTAAAACTCCAACCTCTTAGCATTAATCTATGGCTGGGTGCTTTAGAGTAATTAGCTCCACCAAAGCCTCTTGGGTGGAGATGTAAAGAGACATGGGTATGTATAACTTCTTCCTGTTGTTTCTCTGTTGTCATGGCATATTCATCTGTTAGTCCCAGAGTAAGTTCTTCTGTCTACATTCAGTTCAACCTGTGCAGTGTGTTTCCAAAGAGTTCTTAATAAGGCCATTTTCTGATATACATTCTTCTTGATCAAAGTAGCAACTAGAATAATGTGCAGCAACAGGGAATTGGCATCTCCTAATAACCCCGCCCTTCCTTTCACCAAAATAAATACCAGGAGTAACTGTAACCGACACTATATATTTGAGTTTAATCAGTGAGGTAGTACAGGGAGTAATGGGGATGTGCAAAGTGCAGTAAGCCATAGAAGCCAATAAGAAAAAATATGTTTCACTGATCTGAATAAAGTAAACTGAAATCTGATTAGATTCTGTATTCTGCTATTCTACTGAACTGTGCACATTCTTGCTGGCTACATTAGAAAGTGTGACAGTTATGTTAACAAGGCACCTACTAAGTGTCAATTATAGCAACACAGTGCAACAAATAATAGAAACGTTAGTTATGTTTCTCCATTCTAATTGCAATGCTTTCAGTATGCATCTTGACAAATATGCATGTTATGACTTGTGTACAATCAATGCATGCATTAACCTCTGTTCACTCCTGAAGACCATAACCTGTAACATGGCTATGGATTTTTGATCTGGTGTGAGTTTAACACCTGACCTTTTTTTAGCATGTCCCTATTGCACTATTCACAACTCCCTTCCCTTCCTGTCAGCTCTGAGTTCGTACCCCAGTTCAACCCCAACGTGCTTAAGGATTCAGCTCTCTCCACCCACAAGCCCATTGAGGTCAAAGGTCCTGGAGGCAAAGCCACAATCATTCACGCCCAGTATAACACCCCAATCAGCATGTATTCCCAGGATGCCATTATGGATGCTATTGCCGGCCAGGCACAGGCCAGAGGCAGTGATCTCTCAGGGTAAGCAATATACTACTTTTTTTGCATGAGCACTGCTTAACTAGCACTGTAGAAACCTACACACCCACTAAGTACCACAGCTGACTGATTTCTGTTGTCACATTAGGAATTAGTATGATTTATATTTGTAATGACATTTCACACACCTCCCATGTTATACTAAATGATAAATTGTAGCACTTTTAAAATCTTCAATGCAACTACCAGCTCCAGTCCTAACAATACATTCCGTTATTAGCATCTGAGGTATATACCTACCAGGCACATAAAATATTATAATGTACCATTTCTGAGAGGATAAAGTCTTCCCTCCATATTTCTGAGTTACAACGCAGGACTAGCATTCATGGCCTGCCTAAAATTCAGGTAACAACTATTGGGGAACTTATGGTACCCATAGGCGTTAGATGTCATCCCAGTTTCAGTCAGATAAGGTGAAAATTCCCATGTTTTTCTATAGCATCTGACTGTGAACAAGCACCTCTGGAGGATACTGTCTTAGGGTAGGTAGAATAATGGTCAATCTTGTAGGATATTTTTAAGGGGTATCATCAACTGCCTCATCCACAAAATAGGCTTAGTTTAAGGGCATAAACTACTGAACGTTTAACGTTGCCCCTTCTTCAGATTGGGCCACCTACATGTTTTTGGTGGTGGAGCAATATGCAACAAGTTTGGCTTGTCAACCAGGACATAGGTGGTTAAGCCATATCACATGAGAGACAATAGAAACTGTAATTTGGGAGCTGCATATATTCACTGATGTAATCTTCAAGCGACAACATCTTCCATCCCACTGAAATTTCAGGCTTGAAAGTTGGTGGTCTCACATATGTGTGCTGATTATTGGCAGAGCAGATCAAAAATTACCCTTTTCTCAAGATAATCAACACATGTACATTAAATTTAAGAACATTATGAGTGAGTGACAATCACATTGTGTTACACAATTATGGCAAGTGTAACTGTAACATAATGGAGAAGGAGCTCAGCTAATATAGGATTATAAAATGGTTGAGCTTTAGATTTATCTCAGACTATTACAATAGCTACATTTGTGGAATTGTTGCAGAAATGTTCTCAGTAATACGAGTGAAAATCTTTCAGTTGAGTATAAAAAATAAAATCGTAAATGTTGCCTGCCCTCATGTGGCCATGCTGGAGAAGAACATCAAACGTCCGCAGATTATTTTCGCTTTGTGTATTAAATCTTGTTGTCACAATTGTTACAGATCTACTTCTGTTAATGCTTTTGTTAAAAATAAAAGCTTGAGGGGGTGTAACTTGGTGCTTCTATAAATCATATTTCAAACATAAATACTGAAAAAAACACGTGGATGACTTTTGGATGGTAGGATTAGATATGTGCTCCTGGCCAGTAATATGCTCCTGTTTAAATGATATTACTCCATAAATAATCTGTCATTTAATCTCCCACAGAGAAGACAGAGTACAGACACGCTAGATTAATGGTAGATGTCCAAAAACCAAGAAGCCGTTAGAAACTCCAGGCTAATGTTTTTACAGTATATTACGTGCAGTACAAGCACAAGAATTAAAAATGTATTATCTTATAAATCATTTTTATTTTTCTATTCTTTGGTGGGAAAATACATTAAGTTATATCCTTATCACTCAGAACTAACTGTTCTACAATGTATTTATTTTTTTAAATACATTTTCCATTACATACTGTAAAATATTGTGCAACTCCAGCCAAGACATTTTTAAGTTATTTATTTGGAAGGGAAGAGTTTCTGTCTTTAACACAACTGAAAATGTCTCCAATAGGAATACAGACAGCAACTAAACAATTTTTTTTTTAAATTCCTATGGTTTTTTCCTCAATGAGCAGCTGTTAAAGATGAAGGAGCAATTGTTTGGCTTGCAATTTTAATGCCAATTAGCACCTTAAACCCTGATGAATGGGTTACTTCAAAAGCCTTAACACGTTGGCTTTATTTTTATGATGAAATATATATTTTAAGGCTTTAAATTAATTTGTGTGGCACTCTTGTCTCTCCCAACTCCTAGGTTCCTATTGTTACCTCTCATCAGGATATTCCTCTTACTTTCTGTCTCAGTAAGTACTTTCACTGGGACAGGAAGTGAGGGGGAATCTTCCAATTTGAAGATAACTCTGCCCCACTAAATCCAAACTTAAAAAAAGAAGAAAAAAAAAGTTTTGGCTGGAACTATACCTCAACAATACTTCATAAAGGAAATGTCAATAATTATTTTTGTTTTCAAGTATTAAAAAAGAGGAACATGGTTAACAATTAAATAACATTTGAGGTTGACCCCACTCTCGTCTGCCCGCCCAGCTTCTCTATTTTGTTAATGAGGATACCCATCACATTAAATGGCCAATAGGGAGGTTGAAGGTGTAAATGTGTGTGTATCTGGGGGGAAGTAAAGTCTAAACTTTACAGGAGTTTTGAGATTTACATATTATCTGCTTATTTTTACTTTGCAACATTTTCTAAGCAAATTCTCATGTGTTAGATGATACCCATGGCAGAGAACACATTTGTAGTATAATAGCTGATGTACTTGTGATAGCCAACATAGATTTAAACACACTTTATCCTGCAGAGTGATTTCCCTCAACATCCATGGGTTGTATGTTATAAGTAGACCTAAGATGGTACTGACAACATCCAATCACAGAACCATTATTTTTAGGAAACTGTGGAATTGGTATTTGGGGAGGTTAATGTTAATGTGCTAAGCAAAGAGAAAGACAGTCAGACCATTGGTACAGGTGGATTACAGCATTGTATGCCCAAGGATCTGTACAAAACAGCATGGGACATTTTTACTCAGTTGATCTGTGAAAAAAAGAGTGGTGTACACATACTTGTTTACATAGAACACTGTAGTTTGTGTGACCTGTATGTTTAGTTATGAACTATCTTGCCTCAGAATTTACAGAATTGAACATGTTTACATCCCTATAAACAAACTCCCTGAAACTCTTCTAATATGCTGAATTATTAATGTAGCAATTCATGCCAAGTACAGAGGCATAAATAGGCTAAGCCGAGTTGGCCAGTGGTGTCATGCTAGCAGTACACTCATAAAACACTGACACGTCCCTCAGTTATGTGAACATCCTAATGCTGCTTAAATAGAGGCCTAGACTGAGCTGAGAGCCACACAGAAAGCTGAAGATGCGAAAAGACATGTAAAGTGATAGCCAAAAATAAATGTCACAGCTATAGTAAACTGTCAGCAGAAGCATAAATAGGTACATATCCTCCTATGTCAGGAAAATGCAATCTCTAGACTGAGACTGGCATACGTATACTGTTATTGAGCTCCTTTGTTTCATACAAACTAGCAAAACGTAAATGCTTCTATACAGACAACAAATGTCAAAAGCCATTGTGCTCTGTAGCAATAAGTGTTTATTGTATATTCTGTGTGTTCAACTTTCAAGTTTATATGGTTTGTGGATGTCCTGTAAACAGCAAACCACAGCTCAAGAGCACATGGTTGTTATGGGTTTCAATACTTTGCATATACCTATTGTACTGCTTTATTATATAATCCTGAAATTGTAAAATACATAAAATTACCAACATGGCATCCACCTCACTAGCCTGACAAATGTGCCCATTCATAATTTCCACAATACAATACTATTTTATGACTTTTTACAATGATCATAATACATGCACTACACAAGATACGTGTGCAACATTTCCAAAGTGGGGTGATCATATTTCAAATCATCCAATCCATCTCGTACTGTATATTTTAAAGCTGATAAAAAACACATATTCTGCTCGTGTGCTGTACATTAAGATCATAAGACAAGTGTCATGTGTGTATGTGTATGTGTGTGTGTATGCATACCTTTGGAAACAAGATACATTTTCAGTTAGAGGACAATTATGTAGCATCAGGCCAATCTCATTGTTAAAAAATTATGTTAACTTTGTTCACTTTGGCACACTATAAATTCAGATAAGTATGTTCCCCCGCAAATAATAAAATTATTTAACACATAACTTGATTTCAACTTCATTGCAGCTTGGTTAGGCCAGAGTGATAAAAGTTGATTTCTGATTGTTTTGATGGGGCCCCTAGTTAACATTCTCTATAGCAGCGGTCAGTATCAACTTTGACAAAGTATTCTTAAATCAATCAGTTATATAAGCCATAATGATATTTTATATTATGTAAAAATGTTTAATACTCTTTCATATACTGTAATTACTCTATAACGCTAATGCAAACTTCTTTAAACTCTAGGTTCTTAAACTGTTTTTATGTAGAACTCCAAACCTCATCTGTTCTTTAAGGTTTTAGCACATGATAAAACTCAGAGATTTGTTAGGTATACAGGATTCATATCAGTCTTTAGCAGAAGTTCACTGGGCAATACATCTATACTGCTAAGACAGCTCTCCTATCATGGGCCCCATAGCAGCCGTATAACCTGCTCTGGCTCCTTTTATGCCACTGGCTGCAGTAGATTACATCTTTCATGTTTGCTCTTAGCATATTCTTTAAAAGAAAATGCAGCATGTGAAATAAGTATCATTCCTTTCTGCTTTCAAAAACACACATACATTTTCCAACCTTTGTTTTCCAATTGAATGCCTTCCTATTATTAAGCCAGTTAGTAGTTTACACCTTAATAGTCTTGGATAGATTTATCTAAGTAATTAGTCTAATGAGCTTCAAGAGCAGGGACATTTTGGCTCAGAATTTATTACATTGACCACAATAACCAACAGGAGGCAAGTACAAGCATGCATACAAATTAATACTTAGGACCATATTAAGACATAATACTGCTCACAGCACACATGGCTGATGTCATGTGATTATATTAGCATTTTTTGGCTATTGGGATAAGCATGCTGTTTGCCATGTATGCAGATCTACTTTTACCAAAATACCAACAAAGAGAAGATGCTTTCATGGTTTTTGACCTATAGTAAGATTTCTGACTGCTCTCAACAGTCCCAATTAGGTAATTTAATGAATTTAGCCACATATGTCTAGAGATGGCAAAAAGAGATAAGCAAATTGTGAAAAAAATTTATTGAACTTCTAGGTTTTCTTACCCTGCTGCATTAGGCACTGGCCTTCAAAGTACTATTGGTAATTGATGGTAAAACAGTCCTGTTATTATTGCATATGGATCATTGCACATGCAAGCAATGTAGCAGTTCAGTATCAATACCATGGTGGACGCTTGGTGCAATAAAGTGAGACATAGAACCAGTAATATCCAAGTTCAGCAAATTTAAAAAAAACTACCCCTGTGTAAGTGATATTGAATAAGCAATGCAATAGACATAGCTGAAGAACTGTTACTGGTGGTACATTGGTGACATTACCATTACACCTACTTACTTCAAGGCCCACAGGTCAGACATTTTCCCAACATTAGCATCACTCTGGCCCTCTGCTGGATAAAGAGAACCTGATCTAATCACTTGCCTTGTGCCATGTGACATGGCATTTAATCATACCACCAATCTTTTAGGAATTACAATGATTTTATGAAAATAAAAAATTGTACATACATATAATTTGTAACCACATAATGTTATTCTTTTAGAATCCTAGCTATATAATATTTTAGAAGCTACGCTAGAGCTAGATATATTTGATAAGCTCATCTTTTGAGGGGGAAAAACTACTAATTCAACACAATAATACTGCCCAAAAAATAATTTAAAGAACAATTATACCATCTTTCAAAAACATTTTGATCAGTCTTTTTACTTTGATATTTTCTACTTTTCCTTCATCATTACTGAATCACAGCTTTTTCAGATCATTGGACTTTTTCTTTATGTAGTTACAATCTTGTTTCCTTTACTAAGGTATCTTTTTATGTGTTAATTATGCTTATGTTTTCCTTTACTGACTATATTCTTCTTTTTTTCCTCTTTATCCATTCTTTCTTTATTAACTCACTTCTAATACTAACATTACTCTGTGCCCATCACATCATCACATTGCTGGGTACCAAACCTCAATGCTGGGTTTGGTTGTATCACTCTCAGTGACCCTGAAGCTTCAACGGTGTAAGTAGAAAACATTTGCTAACTTGATCACTACAAAGAATAGGCTTATTCTCCCTAGGTGGACATTCATCTTCTCAGATTCTTTTTTAACTGTCTTTATTCTCCACAGTGTTTTTGTTGTAGTAGTCATTCTAAGTATCCCTGCAATAATAACTTACATCTTTTACACCTGCTATTAAACATTCATCATTTTCCAGCTATATTACACACTACCAGACTCTAATTTTGCAAACAATTGGGAGTACAAAATAGCCCATTTAGCAGGTTAAATGTGTTAAGACAAATGAGGTTGTTTTGACTAGTAAAGGCTGAATTGGCCAACCGACATCTAATGTGGTCATTAGGTAAAACAGACTTTTTTTTACAGACCAAGTAAACCTTAGTCTTTCCAAACTCCTGATGAAGCTTAAGAGAAATATTTTTTTTTTTAAATTTCCATTAACTTAATTGTATGAAACAGAAAGTCATAAAACAGTAAGGAAGAACAGTAAGGAACAGTAAGGAAGAACACATATAAAATTAAGTGTACAGATGTAGCAATAATTGCTCATGTGAATGAGAAGATATGAGTGCCATGGTTTGCTTGATAGCATTCCATGATTACAGTCATCTTAAGAAATCTTGCACAAGTAATGGGGCCACTCCATGTGCTTGCTTCATTCTGTATGTGACTGTCATATGTCTGCATACTGTTAACCATGTTTTGCCCTCTGCTTTTCTTGTGTGTGTTATCTACACATATCACAGACTCCCATGATATCATGAGGGTTCATAAAATAACCCATTCAATAAAAAGTCTGCTGCTTTGTTTTTGGAGGTAAAAATAGTCAAGTGTAGATTTATAAATGTAATTAATGTACAGAAAAGCCTTTTCGCATATAGGCAAATAAGTCACGGGTATATAATGAACGTTTGTACTATTTATTTTAAAGTGTGCTACTGAAAAGAATACAATGATAAATGCCATAGTTCCTATAGTGCATATCATGCATGGACATTTCTGAAAAGAGAACAATCCTATTAGCCTTGCAGCAACCACTACCTTTTAGTATCAAACTTGCAACGGAAAAATTACAGCTACAATTGTTTTGGACAATGCATAATGTTTTCCTTCCAGATGATCTGGTGTAAGTTCAACTTCATGTTAAATCCATCCTCCATATGTACAGCTAGTGCAGGCTTTATTTAACGTCTTGAAAAAAATATATTCTCAACTCTGATAATCAGCGTGCAATTAAGACATAATTTCTTTCAAAACATGAATTTCTGTAACCTACAAACCGAACTGGTAGTGTTTAAAGCAAAAACAGATTATTTTAAAAGTAAGGTGTGCATCCTAAATCGCTGGCCTTGTCAGCTTGCATTACACACTTTGTTGTTCAAAGGCGTCAATTATCTCTTTTATTACTAATAGGAGCAGTGTGATTTAATACGATGAAGTGTTGTCAGTATATTTTACATGCTCATGCCAGGATTTTTCAGTCAAATATGCTCCGGGTAAAGTCCTTTTTAAAGACATTTTCTTTTCAAGATTTTCAATGGTACACATCATAAAATATACCAAGAACCAACAGTCAGTGTCATATTCTAATGTTCTGAAAAGTTGTGAATCAAACCTCTAAAGCACAGATCCTCAACCAGTTGCTCACAATTCACAAGTGGCTCTTAGCTACCTTTCATGGTAGGGTTTCTCAGTGGGTGCTTATCTTTTAATATCATGCCTTAAGACTTACTGCATTACATACTTGTCATTATCCACAGGTCAAATGGAGGTAATGAAAATAATAGCTTCACCAGCAAAAATGTTTCCATAGCCATTTTCACTCATGTTTACAGTGGATAACCCATTACTTATATTTGCTGTGGCTTCTGAGCTGACAAAGGATGAGGATCTCTGCTGTACAGCAAAGTCTTAATTTTATTTTTGGATGTATAATAGGTATTCCATTATGTATACAATCTGTACAATCTTGCATGGTCATAACATAGTACATTTAGTTAAAATTAGGGGTTTGATTTTTCTTGTAATATTGTTAAAATATGCAAAAAAAGGCTTCTAAAAAAAGGATCTTTATATAGTATAACCACATTTTTAAACATGGATGCATCGTAACTTTAAGGAAACAAGGTACTCTTGTATCTATTGAAGATCAGTGTGTAATCTATAATTCATCAATCAGCATACAGCATGTGTTTCAGACAAAGTTCCTAATGCGTTTCACACAGCCATTAAGTGCACGTATGCGTGAACCGTGTTAGAGATTTTGTCAGTCAGATGCTGTATGCCGCTGAATTAAAGATAACACACTGATCTTCAATAGATACAGGAGTGCCACATTTGTTTGTAATTACAGTGTATTTTGAGGCTGGTTGCGAGCTTGTGTGTGCACCCTAGCAGCGGATCCAAGTGGAGCACCTGAAGCAGCACCTAGTACATGTGCTTTGAAACATGTATTGCAAGCAATATCTATTGCTACAGATTCTGACAAAATGCCCATTAGTTAATACAAGTATTAATTAAATTTAGGGCTGCGTAAATTAACGATTCATTTTTCGATTAATCGTTAAACTTTTTGATCGAATAAAATTCTTTTGATCGCTAATGAAAACAATCACCTCTCCGCCGGCTTCCGGGAGTTCCGGACATCAACGTCACCGGACTCCTCCCCCTTCCCCAAGTGGCTCCTCCCCCTTCCCTTCGTTAGCCGACGGAGCCACTTGGGCCGGTGAGTTTGCCCTAGAAACTTTCTGAACGAGCGCCAGCCAAGGCATTGGCCTATACACATACTGCACAGCAATGAAGTAATAAAATGACCTAGGATCACACTAATCCAGCACGTTATTGAGTGGAGTTGCCCCACTCAAGCGGCGGCCATATTGAGTGGGGCACATGAGATTAATAACGTGCTGGATTAGTGTGATCCTGGTTCATTTTATTACTTCATTGTTGTGCTGTATGTGTATAGGCCAATGTAGTTGGATCTGTATGTGCGTTATAATTAATCGAAATTAATCGGTTAAAAAAATTTGATTAATCGAACACGAAAATTTTAATCAGTACCAGCCCTAATTAAATTATTTGCCTTTATTTGCATATTAAAACACATTCATTTGTTCAAATACCGAAATACTTTGTTTGTATCATCTAATATGATGTTAGGCTTTTGTATTTAGACGGGCATTATTTGGAAATTTTAAAACCACGTTTAGCCTCGTACAGAAATAGGCTGTTAATGTTTCTTTAATTTCACTTGCATGAACTGGGTTTCAGGAATGTGCAGATTTTCTTTGTTTTTCTTTTTAGTCAAGTAAATGTAAAATATTGTTTATGAATTTGACTTATTTAACATTTACAGCTAGCAGGCAAAATAGACCTGAAAAAAGAACACCCCCTTGCTCTCTCCTGGAAGCCTTACTGTCAGTCTTATTAGTGTAATGGATGCTACCTGAAATACCTGTTTATCTATGCAGTGAATATTTTATTTAACCAATTTAAAAATATATTACACTTAAATATATAAATGTAAAAAACGCTAAAATGAAACCAAAACTTAAGATGCATAAAATAATAATTTGCGAACATTGTGAATATTGAATATAAAGTATAAGTAGTAAAAAAAAGTAATGAATATGTCTTGTTTGTAGAAATATTCAAAGCATTCTTCAAGAACAACATACAAAGCATATTTGTTCACCAAATACATTTAGCTTTCCTGTTTATCTACAACTAGGGATTGTTTCACACTGTATCAGCTCAGGTCCACACTTTTTTGTAAAGGGAAACTTTGAATGCCACAGCCCTTTACCTACCACAGCTGTTTACTGGTTAGCAGCACAAAGCACCCAGTTTGGTTCACTGTGCTTTTACTGGTAAATTGTGAAGTGGTATTTTTAATCCCCTGCAATATCCATATAATGTCCTGGGGAAATTTCCCACTGGCGACACCTGTTTTGTGTCAGCTGTCTAAGAGGGGATCTTCACCCTTTCCCCTCATTTTGGAGAGATTTCCCATTACTCCTTGTTGTATCTCCAGTGGAACACAGACCAAAAACCTGATTGGGTCTTAAACAAAGCTAAAAAAATAGTTTTCCCTACACTTAAATCATAACTACTTATTAGTTAATGTGTGCACTCTAAAAGAAACTATAAAAACACATAGGGGGGAATCATAGCAATTGCAAGTGCTTAAACTTGCACGGAATATATTTGATGCACTTTGTACCAGATATATGCTGCTAGTGTAATGTTGTTCATAAATGAGATTAGACTCCAGGAAAGAAGACTCCTATCTCCAGGCAAAAAGCTTAACTGTCACTTCTTGAAGAAGTGGTCATGGGGACTTCTTAAGTTGTGATTGTTTTGTTAGGTGATGCTCCAGTTTCAGACAGCCGCAGAAAACAAGTGCAGATGAAAACAGGTGCAAAAAATGTGCAATTGAAAAAGTAGTGCGAGCTCTGGTCAAAACAGGTGCAAAACAGATGCAAAAAACATGCAATTGAAAAAGTAGTGGAAGCTCTGGTCAAAACAGGTGCAAAACTCGTGCAGTTGAAAAAGTAGTGCAAGCTCTGGTCAAAACAGGGGCACATGATAAAAGACAGATTTGCACTTAAACAAAAATTATCTAAGAGGCTAAAACTGTCGCAATTGCTTTGATAAATTCCCCCCATAATTCATAATTACCTTTCCTATGTTGCTAGCTATTTATTGAGGATGTATACAATAGCACACCAATAAATGGGCCAGACTGTAAAAAATACTCACTTCTTCATCACTTCAAAATAGCACATAGAGCTTTTACAAAAACAGAGGAATTCTGCCAAGTTGTTAAAGCTAAACATTATTCACACACTATTATAGAATCCTCTCCAGTAAGTGAAAAGTACTTTAACAGCTTAATTTACAGTCTGTTAAGAAAGTACACTAACGTGGGATTTTTTCATTTTAAAAAAAGTAAACTCGGAAAACGTAAAATAATGTTTTTGGTGTTGTTTTTAAGAAACAGTAGATATTTTTAAAATCTAGATCTAATTATATTACTATTGTATTATTTAATTTGCCACCCGTCTAAATACAAAATTTGTGTAATTGTGTTGACCCATATGGATAAAGTCTCAGAGTATGCTTCGTCAAAATAATTTGTTGTTTTTGATTCTGCCAGACATCACTATGAATATGTTGACTGATAATCTTATACCCGCATGTACTGGAGACCTGAACCATTTTGTAGCAGATCTTCAACTCCCCTCTTTCTACATTGCAGTAACCTCCCAGTTAAAGATCCTCTTGTAGACATTGCTTCTCCAGTGTATCAGGCTGTTCTTAAAAATCAGGTCAAAAACGAAAATGAGATTGACGATTGGGCACTTCGTGCTGCCAACCTGCAGTCCAAGTCATTCCGTGTCCTTGCACAGATTACAGGAACAGAATACAGTAAGTAGCTATTACTACCTATGAATGTAATGGGATAATATCTGAATGCTAAAAAATTCTGTCAGTACTTTTTATCACATGTTGGGCCACCTGACCCTATTATATGCTTACTATTACAACTATACATTTGAACAAAGTGTATTGATGTGACAAGTCATAGTGTCCACTGGAAGCTTATAAGCACCCCTGCCAATATCTTCTTTTGTTTGTTTTTTTGGTGTACTAGCTTTACTAGTTCAAAGAATATACACAGTATGGAACTGTTAAATGAAATATATTGAAATCAATATAATTCTTCTAGCTGAACATAAAGGCACTATGTGTACAGGTCATATATCAGTTGTGTTAACTTTTAAGGTTTTACAAGTTATTTGGTAATGGTAAATTGTAACCATTTGAAACACTTTATATAGTAGATCAGAATATCATACCCATGCTCAAAGTATGTATTACCTGTTAGTTATCTGATACCTAAATTTCACTAAGAAATGTTCTTTTTTTTCCCCTTCAACAGTGCAAGACCCTGATGAAGATGCACTGAGAAGATCAAGGTAGGCAACTAGCAGCAGAACAATGTGGCCATCTTAATAGATAACAAAATGCGTAAAGCTCTGAAGCAAAATTAATAAACAAAAGTTAAAATCAGATTTAACACCTAAGTTAATCTGCTATTGGCTTTCAAATTGGCAAATTTATGAACACCCAAACGAAATTATCTATTTTTCTTTTTTTTTAAATATTTCTAGAAAATTCATCTATAAATGATGTTGTGGCATTTTGATATGTGAGCAATTTATTTGGATATTAGTATTTGTTGCAAGAATATACTGATGTGCAATTAATGGAGGCTGCACACATATTATCGGATGATGGTTGACTATTTTGCAGAGAATCACCACTCACTAATGTAATATACACATACTATCATTTAAACAATGAATATGTATTTACAATAGCTAATTGTTTTACACTTAAATGGAAAGTCCTGTTTGTGGTACTCAGATACCATATACAAAAGAAGTAAAGTGGGTCTCCTTTGTCCCAAATTGCTACCATCACCTATAAACATTTCACAGTTTTACCTGGTATGAAGAGAATCTGTCTTGAAGCAAAATACCTATCTCAGAAGCCTTTGATATGACCAGCCCTTGGTTGAGTTAAAGGAGAACTATGAGGCGAGTGATTTCCACTCATCCTTATAGTTAGAGCCGGCCTGTGACAAAAAAGCTGTAAGCAGAAACATGCAGCTGATCCACTTACTTCCCGATCGTCTCCCTGCAGTGCCAGTTACCTCTCCCTGCAGGGATTCCCCCCTCTCCGATCCTCCAGCACTGACTGGAGGAAGGGATGGGGGCGAGGGTGGGCACAGCTGGCTCTGCCTCTAGATAGGCAGAGCCAGCTTTCACTCATGCAGCTGAGTGGATCTCGACAGTATTGTCAGGATCCGTCCCGGCTGCGGCGCTCTCAGTATATTGCGGGCAATAGCACGCAATATACTGAGTTTTGGGTCATTGGAGGAGGCTAGTATATGTCCTTCTGTGACCCTAAAAAGAACTATGGGGAAAAACACTTACCCCATAGTTCTCTTTTAACTTTGGAAGCCCTGGAATTAGTATGAAAACCAATGAAGTTAGGAAAAACTGTTTTCATTAGGCTTTTGAATCTGACATTTTGCGTCATAATATATTCTCTTTACTCTGAATGGTTTTGTACATAGTAGCAGTTTTTAGCAAGGGTCATCAAGAAAAATGGGTAGACTACATTGGCCACTCAGTTTTTACTTTCCTTCAACATTTAACCATTAAACAGTTCCACTATTTGCAAACACAGAATACTACAAGACCATCGTGCAACAAAAGGTATAAGCTAAAATATAAAATATATGATTAGTGCATTTGAATAAAAAATAACCCATTTCAGTTTATACAGTAGATATAACATTATAAAAATGAGAAACCTCCCTTAAATACCTATGACAGAAAACTCTAAAAAACAATAAAACCACATGTGCGTACACTTTGTAGATGCGTTGAAACGCCATTCAAAATAAACAGCACCACAAACAACGAGAGATGTGCGTTATATTACCATGTGGTTCAACAACATAATAGTGCATTCTAGATACGTTCAACACCACACTTTACTTTCTTTGGATTTTGTTTTTTTCCTAAAAAGTAATATCTTTTGATACTATTGTAATCATTTGCTGAGGGTGATGGCTGGTAGTGTGGTGTGCTTGCAATTGCAGTTGTACCCGTTTTACCGACACATACATTTACCTTGTGAGGGGAAAAACTTGCTACAGGTAGAAAAATCATGCATCTTAGGGTAGAAAACATATTGCAACATTTAGCAGCATGTCAGTGTGACATCTCAAAGGCTTACTAGTCAATTACAGAGCCATCTTGGCAAACGACTATCCAAATAAACTGCTGTATTTCTAGGCAGGGGAGTGACGGTCACTATCCCTAACCCCTTTCTTTATTCCTCCTCTCTCTCTCTCTTTCTCTCTGTTTCTCCATGCCACAGGGAAAAGTTTGAAACGGAACGTAACAGCCCACGCTTTGCCAAATTGCGCACCTGGCATCATGGCCTTTCAGCACAAATCCTTAATGTCAAAAGTTAAATGCCCACGTGTAACACAATATCTATTGAAAAGCAATGAAACACTCTAAAATGTTCTGCATCACTATGCAGATACAATCTACCATATACATAAAATATAAATATATAAATAGAAAAAAAATAACCCACAGGGATGTGTTCTTTTAGTGCCTGTCATTACCTTATTTTCCTGTTATCATTTTAACCCACCATTGTCAAACATAATAAAATAGTTATTGGTATTTGCTTTGTGTTGCATTTAGAGCCTAAAACTGCTGTTTGAAATTAAGTTTCTCTTGTATTTCCTTTCCTTTAAATAGAAACAAAAGCTAAAAAAAAACTAACCTTAGTCAGGTGTTGTGTGATCTTGGTAGACATTAGTGATCTGGAAAGTAGGGAATGTGTAGCGTGAGTAGGATGCATGCCTGCTATGCAGGTGGATGATCAGCACTGGCTTAGTGGAAGAGATGCCAGGTGGTCAAGCTTGACTGAAATATAGTTAGTTGGGACTGTTTTATTTTTGTAGTGTAGATATTAGAGAGTGTATTGTAAGCCAAAGCAGAGGAACAGCTCCTGCTATGTTGTTGATTTGCAGTTCCCAAATCTCTTTGCTAACAATTATTTTGCTTTTGCATTATTTTACTGCCTTCCTATATAGGTAAAATAGTAGTAGATTGGGTTTCTTTTGTAAATGCTCATTTCTAGCAACCCTTTCAACTCCCTGATCCCTTATGTGGTGGGTGCTGGCAATATCTGTACAGTTGTGAGCCCTATTAATGACAGTGCAAATAATTTTAAAGAAGTGGTTAAGCCTTTAGTTTGTATAGTGTGTGTATGGTTTTAATGTTTTATTTTACATAGATTCTATAATCATAATTTTAATACATAGTTAATAGCAATGGTTTATGGACATCCCTTGGTAGGGATTGTTTGCTTAAAATGATTATTGATTAACTGGATGATGAATTTCTAATGTCTAGATCACAATTTCTTTTCAGTGGCTAATATGCTACAGAAACCTTGACAAATTTGTTATACTTGATGCTAAAAACAGTCTAGATATAATAGAAACAGTGGATACATATGATAATCCTCTTCAGTATCAATTATATATTTTAACTATTAAAAAGTAGAATAGAGGTATTAGTTACATAAGGATGCATTCAGTGGGGTAGTCATATACATTTTATGATTGGAATCCAAGATGGATGATGTAATATAAGATGTTGTATTGCATTCAATGATGTACTGTTTTGATGTTCAAATTACAGATTCAATTTTCTGTATTGTTTTTGCTCATGATGATATTCTGTAATAGAACCACATTATGTGTTTGTGTTTTGTGTTTTGACAATAAAGTGGTTCATAAAAACATCATGCTGTATTTGCCTAAATGAAACAGTCAGGTTGACTGTCAAAAAAGAATGATGACTACTAGAGAAATATAGCTTCTATGATAAGCTGAATAGCCTACAAACATCAAAACTAAATAGAGAGAAACATTTGTCAAGTATATTAATCTTCTTAAAATATCAAAATGCTAAATGTTTTAAATATAGAAGCACACTATCTTATATTTGCCAGTGTTTTGAATTTTTTTTGTTGGTGGACATAAGGTGAAATTACTGAAGAGTAAATTCTTATTCTGAAAAAATACTAGTTAGTTAAAACATCTATAATATTACACATTTCATGTAAGTTTTAGATGCATTCCTCCTATTCACATAACGTTTAACTGCTTTTAACATTCATATTTAACGGTTACATTTTTAAAAGTATCTTTTACAAAAGTCTACTCAAAAAAGGGAAAACACAGCAGAGATGAGTATTTTAAAACAACCAATCATCAAATGGCATACTGTGGTTTACCATTGGTATGATTGCCCTTGGTTGCTGTCCACCACTGTTTTACACTCTATGCTATAAGAAAATATAAATCTAAATACTTAAATTGAGCTAAACTCGCAGTCAAAAATGTAACCTGTTTTTATTAGAACTCTTTTGCCAAGGCTTCTTAAACCTAATGGGGGGAATTTATTAATACTGCAGCAGACAGAATCTGGAGCAGTTGGCTATAGCAACCAATCAGTTTCTCTCTTCAGTTTCTTCAGTTAAGATTTAAAAATGAAACATGGAAGCTGATTGGCTGCAGTGCACAGCTGCTCCAGATTTTATCTGCTCCAGTTTTGATACATTCCCTTTATGTGTTTTCAAGTCACCACTTCCATCACAAAGACAGAAGTTAAAAAACATGCAATTATTTTCTTTACTCTCCAGCAGCAACGTTGCATCCAGAACAGCTAGTTTATGACATATATAAAGCGCTAATAATTTAATTTGTGTACAGAAGTGCTACCTCTGATCAATGCAATATTTATTTACCATGTTATGAAAGCTGCTTCCTAATTCCATGCAGCTTGATATTATAAGTAATGCATATGCAGTTGTATTTACCATCATAAAACAACATGGCTACTACACAACTTTATGCACAGTCTGATAACTAACATTCATAATTGCTCTATTTCTCTATTATAAAATAAATTACAAATAATTCCTGTTTTAACTCCATTTGATGTATTGCCCTAAATACCTAATACACAGTAACAGGAACATAGGAAAGATCAAATAATCTTTTTAGTAAATTTCTGTTTTTAGCGTTTACACCTTAGCAAATTAAAATTTAGTACAAACTACATCTATATTTAATTTTTAATAACTAGTCCTATGATCACAGTCTGCAGAATAAGAAAATGTAAAAGTCTCAGAAAAAAATGTTATCAAGAGAGATTAAAATGTAACTTTAGAAAGGAAATGCTAACCATTGGGGATGATTTACTGAAGGCAAATAAGCTGCTTACTTAGCAAAGTGAATTTTTACTTTGCAGGGCAATGTCCTCTTAGCTTAGTGAATGAGGTGAAGCTCTGCTGATTTCCATCATCCAATTATGTGCAAACAAAAATTAACTTTTCTTAACTTTCCTTGCACATGAGTATTTCCCTAGAAAGTGATTTCCACATTTACTAAGCTAAGCAAAAATTCCCTTGCAAAGTAAGAATTCCCTTTCAAAGTGAACGTGCACTGCTTCTTTAGTAACTCAACCCTATAGCGAGCAGCGTGATGTGTGCAATACCCTTTTAAATTGTATTAAAACATTGACTTATGATTTTATTAGTTGCTATGGGCATGACCCTTCACGAGCCCCAGTGTGTCCTCATTACAGTAAGACAATGCCTTCTATGACACGAATTAGATGTTTTAGAAACGTTACATCTGTTTGTTTCAATAACATATCTCATCAAACTGTGCAGTTGTAAGAAATGTCTCCTTGGCTTACACATTTAGAATTCTTGTTTTGTTAAATGCCCTAGTTTGAGTAGGCAGGCCTTGCATACTTAGAAAACTGCTTCAGTAGATAAAATGTAGCACGTGGGCAACCGATCCATCCTGCCATCCCATAATGAACTGATAAGCCGCAAGCTTGTGCATCCATGAAGATGCTACCAATGGGCTGCCAGTGTTAATCTATACAAAAATATCTGCCTACAAGGTAAAATTGCTTGACTGGTTCCTGTATAGGAAACACCCGTATCTGCTGTGGCCTGTGCTTGTTTAATTGGACTAACCTCCCACCCTTTCCCATCCCCTTTCCTCACTACCCTGCTGTCCAATTTATGCTTTACATTAGTTAGATATGCAATATAATTGGATTGTATATTGCACGTAGTGAATGCAGTAAGTCTGCATGCTTTACACACCAGATTATCGCATTTACAATTTTTGAAGTTGTAGCATACTAGTATATTCCATTGCTGCCTTTGGAGGCAAACTGTGTACGTTCCCTGCATTAGAGATCTGACCTAAGGCATGGAGTTATGTCTTGCCTAGGCCACTGACACTTGCATTGGGTCTTGAAATGTGCTCTGCCGTAATAACCACCTCTTTTCTGTAATCAGTGCTTATTATGCTTGCACAGAGATTTCTTTTCTAGAATAGGGGTTCACATTACCTGTCTGATCTCCTTTTCTAAACCCTTAAACTACGGATGCAAAGATACCATGTTCTGTACTTGGCACAATACAAGTACTGATACTTTTCCAGCTCCATTGAAAGACTATACTAGAGAAAAACTCAAACGTTAGGAGGCATTTTTCAGGAGCATTGGCTACGGGGCTTTTGAGATTGTGCATTCCTGTTTTAATGTATGATTTTATAAGAAATACCAATTACTGATACCTTTTTTTTGTAGTGTCCTGTGACAGTTTTTCTGTGTCCTGTGACAGTTTTTCTAAATCAATACAGACTAATGAGCGCTGCACAAACTGTTGGCGCTATATAAATCCTGTATAATAATAATAATAATAATTTCAGGACAGTGGTAGAGTGCCAGGGCCCAGTCCCAGCTGCAACCACTGTGACCCTGGTACCTTTCGTGAAAATGCCAAGTATTGGCACCGATACAGATACTGGTATCTGAACATCCCTACCTTAACCTATGACAAATATATTTGCGCTTTAGTTTTTATATTTCAACTAGAAGATTATTCAAATCAATATACTGGGATGACAAAGGACTTGTGTAGAATAGTCATAATAAAGAATTTGACTCTTGAAGCAAATACAACAGGTGCCAAGACTTTCAACCTCTTACATTGCTTCTTTGTCTTAAATGTGAAACCATTAGCCTATACATAAATGTGCATACCAAATATATAACCTGACTAATTCATTTTTTGTTGATTAAACATCCTTCTAGTTCTCTTAATTATACCTAACCAGTAATATTGAACATTGTTTCCTGATTATCTTCTCTCTCTCTGTGCTTTTGGCTTATATGCTTCCTTATACCCTGGATATTTACCTTGCTAAACATAGGTTGGCATATACAACTTTACTTTTTAGCTTTGTATGGCAACCTTTTCCAGTTTAATGCTTTTCATTATATGTAATTTCCCTATAAATTTGAAGGCACAATTTGTAGATTTTAAGTCAAATAACAATTGTCCCTTTTATTTAAAGTCAGCCAAAGTCTCCAAAAATATTATAAAAAGACCCAGTACACTGCCAAACATTAACTTGTCAAGCCCTTTCTGTTTATCTTCAAGGTACTGGTGCTACTTTAGCAGCAAATCAGACTGTTCCCTGGGCATTTGACAGCAGAGAAGACTTCTTTGCTGCTTTCTGTGTCAGTCTGACAACCCCCCAACACACACTCACACCGAGTCAATGCTAGAGCTGTGCAGTCAGCAATGCTTAAGCTTCCTACTGATTGCAAAGCACTAGCTTTGACCTGGCAGTGGGCATGTTGGAACCCTACTGACACTGCTGCTCTCACACAAAGAGCAGCAGTCCTCTCTGCTGCTGAATACCCTGGAGATTTACTTGGTCTTGGTTCTTTGCTCAGTTACAAATATAATCTGTAGGCTATTCCACAGGCTATAGGTGAAATCTTCTTATACAATAATCTTATGATACAATAATTAAATTAGATACAATAATTAAATTAGCAAACCACAATTGCCAGGCACTTTACATACTTATTTTAAGGCATTTAGGGGCTGCTTACTGGACAGTGTATTGTTTGAACTATACTTTTTTTATCATTTAACTGCATGAAAGTGCCCGATTTAAATCAGCAAATCTCAAGTCACCTTACATAGACAATCTCTTAAAGTCTCTATTAAAGAAAATTAACAACAAGCTTCGGTAGTTTGGAGCTTTTCAAGTGAATAACAGTCTACAAAGAATATTTCCCTGTGTTTAACCTGCAAGTAAGCCTCATTTCCTCAATTCAAGGGTGTTTTTTTTCATCAAGGCCTCTAGCGTGGGCTGTTCATGTTTTCCAAAAGTGGCCGAGAAGAGAGAATTCCTAATTTCCCTCATGTAATCCATACACTGAATTTATGCATACACTTCTGTAGCTACCCCGGTCACTGTACAGTACACATGCATCCATTTACTTTGAATATTAAATATGAAAAAATATGAAAAAAACAGATCAGGAAGCATGTGTACAAGTTGTTTTTATTTGTTTTAAAAAATTCGTTTTATGCTGTCACAGTTTTATCACTGCACAGTGACTGTATGTACCTCGCAAAAGTGGGTGTACCCTTAGCAATGCATGTTACTTGTATGTGTAATACTGAGAAGCATTATACATTTATTTTCAGTTTTCTTACTACTGTGTTACCAAGTGAATACTTTTGACATTGTGAAAAAAGTATCAAATTAAATTGAATAAAATATAAATTATTAGTGTATACGTGCTTATACTAAATTTAATTGTAAATAGATTCAGTTATATTCTTTATTTAAGGTTAATTTTATTATACAGAAATTAATCTCTAAACATTTAACAATAACCAATAAACACTTTTAAAAGTGATATTAAACCTTCATTTGTTAACAAATTTTATTATTATGAGGGCCAGACTTGATTGAATTTTCTTTTGTTTCTTCTTTAAACCTTTTAGTTTCCTCATTTTCTAGTTGTCACCAAACTGCTAGCCACCCTCCCTGTGTGTAGGTATCTTCATCAGCTAGTTAGCTGCTGATGCCAAAAACACCCATGGTTGCGCGTTCCCGCATCTAGCTGTGCGCATTTATACACAGCTTGTGGCAAGTCATGTCCCCCTCTCCCACAGTCACACTTTGACTGATGGCAAAAGGAACCTATGGCTCCTCTGCCCTCAGCACCCTCCCCCAGGACCAGGAAGTTCGGGGAAAGTCGAGTATCTTCCTGATCCCAGCGGAGTTGACTGACCACAGGTAAGTGTGGAGAGGGAATCGTGGGTTACAGAAAGGTACTGGGTGTTTTTTACCTTGATGATTGCATTAAGGTAAAAAATGCCTAGCCTTTAGTAATGCTTTAAGTTTCTCTATAACAATGAACATGGCAAGTCAAATTAATGTGATCCCACTATTTTACTTCTTAACTAAAGTAGCTTTTTGCAATGAACTCAGGTTTAGTAATGTGGTAAACCTATACTAAATTAGGGCCACAATACCACATTTCTTTAATTATTTCTCTTTTTAAAAAAAGATTGACAAAGAAAGGTTTCTTTGTTAGTTTTTAGTTTTACAGTTAAACCAAATATATCATGTTACTATTAGTTGGAAAATGTATACAAATATTTTGATTTTTCCTATTAACAAATACATACAAATGTTCTTGATTCAGCTGTTATCGATTATTTGACCTAATTCAATACTTGTATTATAAACAAGGAATGTAACTTGATTTATCATTTACTATTAAAATACTATTTTTTTTATAATAAAAAATTATTATTTAAAACCTTAAAATACCAATTACCAATTGTGTGTAAAGTTTATTCATATTTATTTTTTCTGTTTAAGCTATTTGTTCAATTCTAAATTTATTAAGAACGTATAATTAACATAACGTTAATTAGGTTCTCCTAGTATAGTTTGTTGACTATTGATTATTGAATAACGTTATTAGGAAGAAAAATGTCAATAATAATATTAATAATAATAATATGATAGTAGCCAAGTAGCATTTAGATTCAGCTATATTAACAATTAGTACAAATGTGTTAAAATGTTAAAACAAAGGTAGCATTCTTACAATAAAGGATTTATTTTTTAAATTACGCCCCTGCTTAATACATACTAAACATCATAACTTAAGTCTCACAATGAAAATATATAACTGTAAATAAAATCAGTAGTGAACTGTAGGAAGTGTATTATGTTATGCTTATAACATAATCTAGAAGTAGGATACTTCTGTTTTAGCATAAAATTTAGCATATTTACAGGTCTTTATGTTCTTCGTCCATGTATTTTTGTGTGTTAACAAATATTGTTTCTTCTTCCCATCCCGTCTCTTTCTCTTAACACAAATCAACTCCCCTGCCACTGTCTCTAAAGACCCACATTATGTATAAGTGAACAAAATGTCAAAAAAGGATGATATAATATTGTTTGGGGCAATTTGCATTTTAAATGAAAAGTAGAGTATAGAACTAAAGGCCTAATGCTGCTAGAAGCCTTACCCAACTGCTTGCTTTATAGATTCTAGAACTTTTGGAGCATCTTCTTACTTTATTGGACACGCCTCTCACTTTCATGCTTTGAGTGATCTTTAACTTCTACTGCATGTACTTTGAGGTTCTTGGTATATTATTGTTTTCACTTCCTTTTACCACTGAATAACCTTTCATTCCACCAGTTTCAGTCAAACTTAAAATCCGTGACTCACCATTAGCCATAGTTGAGAACTAGATATGTTTGCTAACAAAGTAGAATACAATCAAGGCAAAGCAGCTTAAAAGCTATACGGAAATATAACTCAGGTGACACTTGGATTGTATTTTGCTGTTAACTAGCAGTTAATGAACTACAAATTCTAATACTTGATTGGCTTTTAAACTATAGCCTTCTCAGATTGAAAATTGTTTTACAAGGCAAAGTGAGTGAGTCATGGTTCTGTTGCTAATTACACATGGCAGGGATGTCCCCTATCCATCTTCATTCATAATGCCATCACGATTGGGGGCTCTTGCCCTGAACAGGTGATTAATATACTTTGAGTCTCTTGAAACACATTCACTGTGTCCCCTTCTTCCGCAGCAGCAAGGAAAATGTACCCAAATCTCCCGAAACAAGGTAACTTGTGCAGTGGACTTTTTTTGTCTCTGACTTATACAGCACAGATTGGAGAAAAAGAAACTTGCACTAATATTAACAGTACAAGAATGTTAAAAAAAGAGCATACATATATTGTTTAGCATTTGTAGTGATGGTTCAAAATCAAACAGTCTATAAAATAAACATACATTTTTCTGACTAGTTTAAACAAGAAAATAAAGCAAAAATCGGAATATGAGTTCTAATAATGTATTCAATAATTCTATAGTTACTCAAAATGTTAGGTACACCCTCTGTTCTACTTTCTCATTAAAAAGTCAGTCCAGTCAAACTTGAGATTTCAGTTCTGGTTAGATACCAGCTGGCTAAATTTCACATAGTCTTCTTAGACATCTTGGAGACGTATACACACATTGCACATAGTCTTCTCAAACATATTGAATTGGCAGATCTCTTTGTCTTAATTCTTGAATCTGCCCACCTATTATGGTTTCTTCTGTTGGATTTTTTTTTTTTTTTTACAATGCTGTAGTTGTAAAAGAATGACCAAGTCTGCTGCAGCAGGATAAGTGAGGAGGAACTTTGGCAATAAGATCTTTTCATAAGTCAAAGGCATGGTTTAAAGGTCTATGATCCTCCCCATCGCTCTTTTAGCTGCTCTGACATCGTTTTCTAGTCTTTTTCAGCCATTGAATGGCAACTGATGATGCAAGTCTTGCACATGCATGATGAAGGTAATTTTTTTTCTGCTTCACTGCCTTCATCCTCGGCATCTCGCAAATGCAGAAGCTATTGGGCTTGGAGTATACATTACGATTCGTTGTTTTTGCAGAAGAGACATTAACAGAAGAGGGTTGATTTACTGAAGGCAAATAGGCTATTCACTTACCAAAGTTAAATTTCACTATACAAGGAAATGTTCCCTTAGCCTAGTGAATGAGGAGAAGCTCTGTTGACTTCCATAATCCAATAATATGCAAGAGAAATTTTCTTTTTATCTTTCTTGCATGTGATTGGGTTTTGTTTGCAAAATTTTATTTTCACATCCCCTAAGCTAAGTAAATATTACATTGCCAATTGAAAAATCAGCCACAAAGTATTTTCTTTAAAAAAATATATATTTTTTATGTTTAAATCTGCTTTAAAGCTCCTGCACCCTAAAACAAAAATTACAACAGCCCCAAACACAACCCCTCTGCGTCCAAATACTTCACAAACAATAATGAAAAAAGCAATACTTTAAGAGGCTCCTAGTGACTCACAAATGGGTGAAAGGCTTTGCAAGCTGTGTCATATGTGATCTGATGACGTAGGAGTGGGAAGCCTATCAACATACTCCTGGTGAGGTTGGAGACGACAAACGGCCAGTCATCACTCTCCATTAGCTGGCAAAATCCCTGGTGTGGTACTTGGTGAGTATAGAGTCATTATTAGACATTAGACTTGACATCAATGACCATGCTCACTGTGGGGCTTCAAACTGCAATAAGACCTTCACCATCACATGCGCACTACAATTACACAATCAATTTTAATATGCAGTGTGTGATACATCATCTTTCAGATACAGGTGTTTAGTAGAGAGGAGAAAGGGTCCTGATCAGAGCTGTTCCTTTTAATTTGATCATCAGAGTCTCCAAGATCTATATGAAGCTAGTGGGCATTTTATGTGAATAATATCCATCCATCACTGAAAAAATCTTGTGGCCTGACTGACCATAAACAAATGAAATACTGTACAAAAACATATAAACTTGTCTTGTTAGTGATGGTTTATAAAATATTTAAGTCTAGGTTTTAGGTTCATAAACTATAGCACTGCTTTAAAATAATTGAGATCATATAAAAGTAAATTCATCATTTTGGACATAATTTTTTTTAAAATAAATGATCAAATTATTGACCTTCTATTGTTTTGATGGTCATTTGGCAAGTCTTTCAAGTCTGATACATTCTTCTACAGTAGGAAAACAAAGATTAACGTGATTGTCCACTATTCCCATGTGTGGAGCATTTCTTCCATGTTGATGAATATATAATGTGTTATATTGTCAAGTATGGCTACATGCACCAAACATTTTGAGGTTAATTTACTAATGGCAAATGGGCTGTTCACTTTGCAAGGGAATTTTCACTGTACAAGGCAATCTACCCTTAGGGTTAGTGAATTAGTTGAAGATCTGCTGACTTCCATCATCCAATCATATACAAGAAAAAAATATTTGTTATTTTCCTTGCACATGGGTATTCTTTGCAATATGAAATTCACCACATTCAATACGCTAAAGGGAAAATTCCCTTGCAACAGCCCATTTGCCTTAAGTAAACCATCTTCTTTGGCTGCATTTGCATACTTTCTAATTTGAGTTAAAGAAGGTGAAGGGAATGGATGGTCCCCATGATGATTTACAGGGTTTTTAGTTATCTAATTATTTTCAGGATGAGGACAGTGCTTTTAACAGTATTGCTACTATCAGAAAAAAAATTAAGCCAAGCTATATTCTTGGAAATGTATATTTTTAGTAGTTCAGTACACTATTACCATTGCTTCAGTCAGTATTGATTGTCATAATTATATGATTTGAACCCTTCTATGGACTGTGCTGAAAGCACACCGTCATTTCTGTCACCCAGTCCTGCAGGTACATCAGTGTCACAAAGTATCACCTCAAAGGTTTGGCAACCTTCTAAGCCAGCTACCATGAATGCCAACCCTGCCCAAACAAATGCAATGCCTGTCAAAGGGTATTCTGTGAGGTTTGGTGCCAGTACAAGTCCAAGAAAACCCACTTACACCAGCCAGAAAGTGGTTAAACCCTCACCCCCAATTACTTCCGCTTATAAAAGGTATTAAGGTAACAGATATTAACATAATAATTAATGTTTTGCAGATTGAAGTTCTTTATAATAGCTTCCTAACAATGTACTGGTAAAGTTTTGTGAGTCTTATTACATATTGGACAGCAACACAACTAATGTTTTATAGCATTTAGTTCAGCATGCCCATGCAAGAGCAAAATTAGTATTTAAAATTTAGGGCAACACTGGAAATGTTTCTGGTATTATTGGAAAGTTCTTCAATGCTGTTTATAGTTTAAATTCTGTTTCAGAAACCTTGATCAATTAAATGTGCTTCTGCAGTTCCTAGTAATGCTCAAAGTGCTTAGAACTTTATCTACAGAAGTAGATACGATCATCAATCCGTCATAAGAATTAGGAATATAACAAATTTTTCACTTGGGTGGACTTTGTCAGTCAAGTGTCAGTCAAGTGTGGTGTCATATCATATATGTGGAAATATGGTTACCAGTAAGTTTAATTTCTGTATTTGTGGCTACACAGAATTAAGGCACATGTTAGCCACACAAATGTATTGATTGTGAAAACAAGTGACAGCAAAAAAATATTAACCAAAATATTTTATTTTCAGCACTTTTGGCACACTTAATCATGGCATGAAGTAAAACTCCATGCTCACAGACATGCTTGTGAAAATATACAGAATGATGATTTTACAAATAAATCTAACAGCATATATAAAGTAATTAAACCTGCTCTTCTGCTTAAAAGTGTGTGTACATTCCTAGTATCCATTAACACAGTTATCAGCCATCATTTTTGTAATGGAAAAGCAAATATTTACAATAAAAAAGATGCCCACAAAGAATAATAAAAAAATATTTTTTTCTTTATTTAGCATTCTCCTTTATAGGCTAATGCAGTGCATGAATAAGACAATCAAAACAGTGAGTTTTAGTAGATTTAGCAAAATCTAGTCAAAGTTCTGGCGCTATTGCTACCCCAAAATAACCGTCTTCTATTAGCCGGCTAGTAAAGTAAAATAGTCGTCATAAAAAAAACAAGTTTGCATTTATCACAAATCATAATTGATCAAATTTGAATGAAATCCTCTGGGTGGAAAATATTAAATATTTATCAGGTCTCAATTACTGTATAGCCACCAATTGTTCTGTTTAGCCCATTAAAAAGAGCATGGAAAAGAAAAGTGTATATGCTCAGTATCTTTTGGGTCTATAGTATAGATTACTACTTTCATTTCTTTTGAATTAACTGTCTCATTTAAATAATGTCAGCTCACTTTGTTTTGCCTCCTAGTTTATTACCCCATAGGCAGGAGTTGGTAGTCAGGGGATCAGTTTGTGAAGTTTGGGAGATGCCTGTCAGATGTCTACTCTTGTGGGAAGGGAGGTATCAAGGATTGGTCAGGATATCTAATTAATTGTTACTTCCCAAGATATGAGGCACTAAAAGTGTCTGCATGTGATGCTATTCCCCTGCCCCATCTTTTTTTAAATCAATATGAATGCTCTGGTCTAATTTTTAAAAGTTCTTAGTCGCAGCATATATTATGCTTTCCATTTCATGGATCCTTGTTAACCTTTTTTAAAAAGCTTGAGAAAATCTTTGCACCAATAAACAAACACTCCATTCATTTGTCTTTTCTAGGTTATAATTTTTTGTCTTCTTAATGTCCTAGACTCTCATTCCATAGCACAGAGCTGGTCTATCCCTTCCATTCCAAAGCACAGAGTTCACCTGCCCCTTCTTTCCAAAGCAAATAGTTCACCTGCCCTTTTTATTCCACAGCAGAGATTTTGCAAGCTCTTTCCGTTCTACAGAACATAGCTCACCTGTTTCTTCCATTACACAGCGCAAAGCTTACCCACCTTTTATATTCCCCAGCACAGAGCTCAACAGTCCCTTCCATTCCACAGCACAGAGCTCACTTGTCCCTTTCATCATCACTTATCCCACAGCACAGCACGTTTTTCGTAGCACAGAGGTTGCCTGTCTTCTTCATGCAACAACACAAAGATCAACTGACTGGTCAGTTTGCAACTATGAAGCTTGTCCTTTTGTCCTTTTTGTTCGATATTATTTCTCTTTTATCCCCTTTACTCCATTACACAGAGACCACCTGTCCTGTCAGTTGCACTGGACAGAGGTCACATGTGCTGTATGTTCTCTAGCATAAAGTTTGCTTGTGCTTTTTTCTCCATATTTTCCTATCACCTAATTTCAGACCTTGCCTAAATTTTCTGTTTCGTAGCATTGAGCTCACCTGTCCTGAATTAAAGTAAAGTGTATTAGTCCTTTTTAATCCCTAGCTCAGCTATTATTTTACCTCCATGGTTTGGTCCTCTATTCTGTCTATTTTATTGCACATAGTTCACCTGTTCTTTCTTTTTTTATAGTATGGGACTTACCTGTATGTGTTCTTTCCTAACATGGAGCTTACATGTCTCTTTTATTCCCTAGAGTGATTGTGCAGGGTCTTTTTATTTGCTAGAGTGGAGCCCATCTGTCCATTCCAATTCCAAGCATGGAGCCCATCTGTCCTTTCCAATTCCAAGCATGGAACCCATCTGCCCTATCCAATTTCATTCATTAAGCCCACCTGTCCTTTCCAATTCCAAACATGAAGCATGTCCATCCTTTCTATTTCCAAGCATAGAGCACACCTGTCCTTTCTATTTCATTTCAAGTATGAAGCATGCTTGTCCTTTCAAATTAAAAGCAGATATTTCAGATGTTATTTCTAGTTTCTTCTATGGAGCTCATCTGTACTTCCCAGTGTTTAGCATGTTATGCAGCTATGCTTTCTACTCTCTAGCATAAAACGATCTTGTCCCGTCTATCTCTCTTATATGTTTCATTCCATTGTACAGAAATCACCTGTCCTTTCTACTCTCTAGCATGGAGCTCACCTGTCCTTTCTACTCTTTAGTGTAAAGCCCATCTGTCTTTTCTGTTCTATAGAGTTCACTTGGAGATCACTTTTCTATCACATAGCATGGAGCTCAACCATGCTTTCTGTTCTCAAGCATGGATTTCCTCTGTCCTTTGATCCCACTCGCCTTGTTCTTCTATACTGTCTATTTATTTCACAGAGTTCACTTGCCATTTCTATTGAATAATACTCAACTCGTATTAATCCTATAGCTTTAAGCTCAACTGTGCTTTCTACTCTTTAGCATGGAGCCCACGTGGACTTTCTACTTTTTATCTTGGGTCCCCATATCCTTTAAATCTCTAGCAAAGAGCACACCTTTCCTTTCTACTTTCTAGCATGGAACCCATCTGTTCTTCTACTTTCTATCTTATAGTCTACCTTTCCTTGCAACACTTTAGCGTGAAACTCACCTGCCCTTTTTACTATGTAGCATGGAGCCCACCTGATCTTTCTACTCTCTAGCATGGAGCTCACTTGTCCTTTCTACTCTAGCATGGAGTCCACCTGTCCTTCCTACGTTTAATAGCTTGGAGGTCTCCTGCCCTTTCTACTCTTCAGTGTAAAGCCCACCTGTCCTTTTTACTGTCAAGTATGGAGCTCACAATATCCATTTTCTATATTTAGCATGGAGCTCACTTGTCCTTTCTCTTCTCCAGCTTTGAGCTCATCTGTCCTTTCTACTCTCTAGCATGGGGCCCACTTGTCCTTTTTACTCCCTAGCTTGGCGTTCCTCCACCCTTTCTACTCTGTCCTTTCTCTTGTCTATCTTACAGCCCACCAGTCATTTCCACTCTCAAGCATGGAACTCACCTGCTCTTTTCACTCTCTAGCTTGGAGCCCACCTCAGCCTTCTCTACCTAGCTTGGAGCCCACTTGTCCTTTCTACTCTCTAACATGGAGCCCACCCATCCTTTCTACTCTCTAGTTTGGAGTCTACCAGTCATTTCTATTTTCTAGTATGGATCTCACTTGTCTTACAACTCTGTAGCATGGAGCTCACTTGTCCTTACAACTCTCTAGCATGGAGCCAAATTGTCCTTACAACTCTCTAGCATGGAGTCCAATTGTCCTTACAACTCTCTAGCATGGAGCCCAAATGTCATTACAACTCTCTAGCATGGAGCCCTAATGTCGTTAAAACTCTCTAACATGGAGCCCAAATGTCCTATCTACTGTCTAGTTTGGAGCGCACTTGCCCTTTCTACTCCGTAGCATAGAGCTTACCTGTCCTTTCTACTCTCTAGCTTGGATCCCATCTGTCTTTTCTACTCTCTATTGTGGAGATCACCTGGCCTATCTGCTTCTTAGCTTGAAGCCCACTTATCCTTTCCACTCTCTAGCTTGATGTGCACCTGTCCTTTCTATTTTCTAACTTGAAACCAAGATGTCCTTTCTGCTCTCCAGCTTGGAGCTCACTTGTCCTTTCTGCTCTTTATTGTGGAGCTCCCTTGTCATTTTAACTATCTAGCATGGAGCTTGCCTCCCTTTTCTTTTGTCTATAATAAAGCTGACTGGTCCTACCATCTAGCATGGAGCCCACTTATCCTTTCTTCTTTTATCTTGGAGCTCCTTTGTCCTTTTTACTCTCCATCTTAGAGCTCACCTGTTTTTTCTACTTTCTAGCTTGGAGCTCTTCTGTCCTTCCCACTCTCTAGATTGGGCCTATATTGCATTGACCTCTTCTTCCCTTTCTACTTTCAAGCATGGAGCTTATCTGTCTTTTCTACTTTCTAGTATGAATTTTATCTACTTAATAGTTTAGCACTCATGTACTTTTCATTTTCTCATATAGAGTATACCTTTCTTTTCCAGCATGAAGCTTGGCTGTCCTTTATATTTCTAAGTATGCAGCATGCCTGTCCTTTCTATTGCCAAGTTAGAGCACATCTATCCTTTCTACTGTCCATTATGGAGATTATCTGTACTTTAGAGTCTTTAGCATGGAATATGTCTATATTTTCTATTCTCCAGCATGGAGAGAGCTTGCCCTTTCTTTTCCATTGCCTATCTCTCCTATACTTTTCACTACATTGTGTAGGGACCACCTGTCCATTATTTTTCACAGTGTGGAGATCAACTGCCCTTTATGTTTTCAAGTGTGGTGCTTTCCCATACTGTCTTAAATTTTCAGAGCATGGAGCTCAAACTGTGATTTATTTTCTCAAGCATGGATCTCCTCTGTCCTTTTAACTCCCTAGCCTTGCCCTTACTATTAAAAAATGCTAAATTACTATGTATTCTATGGCTTCGAGCTCAGTTGTTCTTCCTATTCTCTATATGGAGCCCACCTTTCTTTTCTACTCTTAAACATGGAGCCTACTTATCCTTTTTGCTTTCTAGCATGTTAGCATGGTGGCCACCTGTCCTTTCTACTGTCTAGAATAGGTCCACTTGTTTTTTCTACTCTCCAGCATGGCCCCACCTGTCCCCATTAATCTCTAGCATGGAGCCCACCCAACCTTTCTACTTTCTGTCTTAGAGTCTTGACATGTACCTGTCCTTTTTAGTAAATAATTCTCAACTACAATCCATTCTCTAGTTTTGAGCTCACCCCTCTAATATGGAGGCCATCTGTCTTATTCATGCTCTTCCTTGGAGCCTACCTGTCCATTTTTTTTTTGCATGGAGCTTTCTATTCTCTTGCTTGGAGCCCACCCGTTCTTTGTACTATTTAGCATGGAGCCCACCTTTCTACTTTCTATCATGGTGTCTATCTGTCCTTTCTACTCTCTAGCATGAAGCTCAGTCATCCTTTCTACTCTTGAGCATGAAGCCGAACTGTACTTACTACTCTCTAGCATGGACCCCTTATATCCTTTCTACTTATAGCTTGGAGACCACCTGTCCTTTCCATTCTCCAGCTTGAAGCCTGCCTGCCTGCCCGCCCTTTCTAGTAAATAATGCTCAACTACAATCTATTCCCTAGTTTAAGCTTCCCTGTCCTTTTTACTCTTTAGCATGGAGCCCACATGTCCTTTTCGCTTTATAGCATGCAGCCAACCTGTCCTTTTTACTTTCTAGTATGGAGCTCATCTGTCCTTTCTACTCTTTAGCACAAAGCCAACCAGTAATTTCTACTCTCTAGCTTGGAGTCCACCTGTCCTTTCTACTTTCTAGCATGGCACTCAGCTTTCCTTTCTACTCTCTAGCATGGAGCCCACCCGTCCTTTCCACTTTCTAGCTTGGAGACCACCTGTCCTTTTCTATGCTATAATATGGAGACCACCAGTCTATTTCAAGCTCTAGCTTGGAGCCCACCTGTCTTTTGTTCTTTATTCTTTCTAGCATGGAGCTCACCTATCCTTTCTACATTCTAGTATGGAGCTCACATGCTCTTTCTACAGAGTAGCTTGAAGCAGACCTGTCTTTTCTACTCTCTGGCATGGAGCCCAGATGTAATTTCTATTCTTTAGCATGGAGCCCACTTGTCCTTGCTACTCGCTACTATTGTGCTCACTTACCCTTTCTGCTGTCTATCATTAAGCTTGCCTGTGTTTTCTACTTTTTAGTGTGGAACTCACCTGTCCTGTCTATTATCTAACTTTGAGTTCATCTGTGCTTTCTACTCTCTAACCTGGAGCCTACCTCTCCTTTTTATGATCTAACTTGGAGTTCATCTGTCCTTTCTACTTTCCAGCACACCTGTCCATTTCATTATGTAGCATGGAGCCCACCTATCCTTTCTACTCTCTAGCTTGGAGACCTCCTGTCCACACTATTCGCTAGCATGTAGTCCACCTATCCTTTCTACTTTCTATCTTGATATCTACCTGTCCTATCTACTTTCTAGCATGGCGCCTACCTGTCCTGACTACTCTCTAGCATTGAGCCCAAATTTATTTTCTACTTCCAGCCTAAAGCCCACCTGTCCTTTCCATTTTCTAGCAGAAAGCCCACCTGTCCTTATTACTCTCTAGCATTTAGCCCATATATCCTTTCCACTTTCAGCTTGTAGCCCACCAGTCCTTTCTACTTTCTAGTTTGAAGCCGGCCTGTTCTTTTCATTATCTAGCATGGTGCCCACCTGTGCTTTCTACTCTCTAGAATGGAGGCCACCTGTCCATTCTATTCTCTAGCATCCAGCCCACCAGTCCTTTCTACTTTCTAGTTTGAAGCCCCCCTGTCCTGCTCATTCTCTAGCTTGAGGCCCACCTATACTTTCTACTCTCTAGTTTGGAGCTCTATTGCATTGAATTCTCTTTTCCTTTCTAACATGGTGTGCATCTGTCTTTTCTAGGAGGAAGTATACCTATTATTCCTACGTTATAATTGAACTTTCCTATATTTTAGTCCTTTTGCACTATGTTACTGCTGTCCTATCCTTTTCATTCCACAGCATGGGGCTCAATATCCCTTTTCTATTCCAAAGCATGGGGCTAACTTGTTCATTCTATTCCATAGTATGGGCTCTCTTGCATTATCTGCTTCCAAGCTTTTCCATCCCGGTAGATCCCAAATTTGTCTTTTTTATCATAATTTTGGATTTACAGCAATTATTCCACTTCCTGGCACATTATATATTTCCGTGTTTCATATATGTTTTCCTCACTGTTTCCATGTCATCTTTGGCTTTCAGTCTCTTATATCTTTCCTATTCCAGTTTCCTAAAATAAACTTTGCTTTTAGCAACTTTCCCATCTAGTCTATGAGCACAGCCTTATTTTAACATCCTATAAACTCTCCCAGGTACATAATTATTCTCAGCATATATCTAATTCCTGTTTTAAAACTGATGGCATCACTAAGTACCGTAACTAGTAGAAGAGTCTCCCAAGTCCCGTAACCCCCCAAATAGTAAATCTGCCCCTGATGCCATGCTCTATATACACTGAGTGGCCAGATTATTATGACCACCCCATCAGTACTTCGTTGGGCCATGAAATGACTTTGTTGGGCCGCCTCGTGACTCCACGAGATGTTGAAAGGTGATGCGAGGAATCTGACACTGCACTGTTGCCCTTCTGTTGTCTTGTACCAGTCTTGCCACTCTCCGTTCTGCCCTAACATTGACTGGTTGCATAATACTTATTCTCAGTAAATCATCTGCTGCCAGTATGCACATATAGTACCGATAATCTAAAAAAGTAACTCTTAAAAAGTAGACTTGTAGGACTGCTACTAAAAATTAGGTAAAATATGAGAGGAAGGATGGTATGAGTTTTTTTTTAATTAGTTAAATTGGCATCCCTTAAAGAATGTAAGCCTTTTTAAAAACACTTATTTTTATATATATATATATTTAGAACCTTATTTGTTGTTCCTTTCCACCCTGCTCCTTAAAGTCATTAGGATACAGAGTCATGCAATTGAACCACAGGAAGCCACCACGGGAAGGAAAGCATCTAATATCTAATACTTTGTGGCAGCAAAACCTCTATTTTTCTTAATCAGACCAGCCCAAATACGACAGGTAGGAGCCTCCTGTCTGATATGTCACATCTGAGCAGGTCTGATTAAGGAAAAAAGAGGTTTTGCTGCCACAAAATATTAGACATGAGATGCTTTTCTTCCTATGGCTTCCTGTGGTATATGTATATATACAGTATATACAAACACACTGAGACCGTTATTTGTTGTTTGTTTCCACCCTGCTTTTTAAAGTGATTGGGAGACAGAGACATGTTAAGGAACCAAAGAGAGGAAATAGTTTGTGGGAGCAATAGTTTATGATAAAAGAGACCTTCGATGGGAGAAACATCTGGGTTGCTGCTGTTCCTGGAACACGTGTGTATGAACAAGTATACAAGAAGTCAAAATACCACATCTGTATACGCATTCCTGTTCAGAGATTCTAAAAGTATTGAAGCCCAGTATCAGCATGACAGCCAAGCAATTAGCATTATCAGAAGGAGTGGCCAGGAATTGCAGCCTATCCCAGCATAGATTTCCTTTACTTTATGTTAATAGCACTAACAACAACTCGTGCTATTTAATTTAACTTCCAACTTTCTGGCTATGCCAGCTTCAGCTTAGCTGAGAACTAAGTGTATTGGTTTCCCTGCAGAAGTGAATTCAGCTCAGCAGGGTCTTATAGAACCAACTCTTAGCCAAGCATGATCCAACATAGCTGAAACAGGGGCAAAGAGATCTTCTTCCCACCAGTATCAAGAGGAGAGCATAAAAATTGTGGTGTGACATCTGTCACACTCTACAAAATGTTTTGGGAACAGTTTTTTTCTGTTATTTCTGTTCTAAACAATTCTGACCACCAGTGAAAAGTCTTAACTTTTTATTTTAATGCACTTGAATTGTAAAATAGCTCCAGTGTTATCCAAAGTATTAAAACATTTTCTGTTTCTTAACATAGAAGAAAGAAACAGTTGGTGGGTGACACCTTTATTATGACTCTTTGGAATAGGATAACAATACAACTCCTGTGAAATGTCTGTTCTGAGGTCACTAATTGAGAAAAAGCCAACATGTGATTTAGCCTATTGGTGTCCAACCAAAAAGGAATTAGATAGCATTTAAATACACAGAATTCACCTACATGGATTTTTCATTCATGGCAACTTATAAAACTTTCATTCCCTTTTCAAACACTACAAATGTTATTCTACAACTGTTAATATTATCATAGTAGAATTATGTAACGTTTATAGTCAAGCACTCGTGTTGCAGGGATACTTGGAATGGCTTTGCACTAAATCAATAAAAAGCATGAATGTAACCAGTATGACTGTACTGTTTCCTAAGACAGAATAGAAGCTATCAGAAGCTATATTAATTTAACAAAGAAAATTCATTTTCCAAATAAACCACAAGGAGAATCCAACCTATTTAGTACAGTGATACTGCTGACATCTGATTGATTATGTTAACCTTCCCCTTATTTTTTCAGGTTGCATTCTGGTTTTGCCTTTATTCATATTTCCTTTCAACTATAAAACATTACCTGGCTAGTTCTTTATCTAATTTTTTTTGCTGCATCTCACAATAACCATTGTCAGCTCCATGCAAGCGCAGCAAGGACAGTAATGTAGAAAATTGCAAAATGTGGAAAAAAATGTATTTGCATATGATAGCAGGAGTTGCTTTCAGCCATAACACATCAAAGCATACAACGTGATGGGTACTTCAACAACTTCCTGTTTTCCTAACTGCTCTAACTTTACTCAGTAGCCCAGCTGAGCATGCACCAGCACCAGCCAACGCAGAATTTGTGAATAAACCTGCTGCTTCTGCAAATCAAACCGCTACTGCTGAGCTATACACAGCCCAATACCTACCATCACCGCTTACAACTGCGGCTCCTTCCGCTGCCCCCCCTGCTGCTTTCTCACCTTTCAGCGAGAGGTAACGCTTTCTTTGCTTATATTTTGTATGTTTTCACATGAAGAATCCAAACATTTCCAAATACATCATTAAATAAAAATATAATGTAAAATGAGCACGTCACCATGGCAAATTGATTAAGGTAACTGCTTAATAACAACAGGTACCAGAAGGCGTCTACAGAGATTTTGCCTTTGCCTTTCTTATACCCAGGAGTCTCTGCTCAGGCACACTGACTTGGAGAGAGGTTGGAACTTCTACTTATACAGAAAGGAAAAAGCTAGAAATGTATAATGCGGAGGGAGGAGTTCCGGACTCTGACCAAGCTGGCATTTGCTTACATTCTGCATCCAGCAGTTGCAAGATATTCATGACAAAATAAAGGCACCTTTCACAGTGCTGCTATTATTGTGTCATTTTAATTGAATCAACTTGCCATAGTGACAGTTTTTAGGTTAGCAGGTGTTTGTAGGTTTACAAGCTATGTCTACATATACAGAAATTAGAGTGTATGCCACCATTTTCTGAGCAAGAGCCACAGTCAGCCATTATTCAGTATGAGGAACAGTCCAGTCTAGAAAAACCAGAAAACTTGTCTGCCTCTGGAATACAGTTTAGGAAGTGAATGAGGCCAATTTACTAAAGAAGTTGATAATCCTTACTGTGTGAACATTCACTTAATTATCCAATGAGATGAGATGCAAATTACTGTTCCCTCTGAATACCAAATCATATGTAGATGCTTTTCACATGATTGGATAAGTAAATAGTATTACAATTGTATGGGTGAAAATTCAAAGCGTTTAGTAAATCAGCCTCAACTGCCTTTCTACTTACAAAATGGCAGTTTCAGGGATAAAGGCATCCAGCATTGGATCCTATTTAGGAAATTATATCTTCTGTATATTTGATACAAATAAGGGTCAACAGTCTACAGTTATTAACTTTGTTTTCAGATGCCCATGAAATAAAATAGTCTGGTCTCTTTTACCATGTAATTTATGTTAACATGTATGTTGTGTACTTTATGTCTGTTACTAATGATATGCAATCAATACAGATTACGTTCTACCTAGCCATATACAAATTACTGCTGATTTAAGAGGCGTATAACGGTATACCGAAAAACGCTCTCAGTAATCACACAATACAAAATATAAGGTAATCTTAACAATGCTGAGAAGAAGCTGTTTTTAGATCTAGTTTCCTAAGCTCCAGAGATAATATCCAAAGACACAGATCATGTAGCATTTGTCGGGTCCACTTACACCTGCATAAGTTTACAATATTTTAGAGGTAACTACACCTCTCATTTAGCACTAATATGTGCCACAAGATCCATCCTTGAGCCTTAATGGACCCTTCACACTATCCCATTCCATTGGGATGCACTACTGGGCTGCAATGCAGTGTAAGAAAAACATCCCTACCGCACCACAATACATGCTATATGCATTGTGCTCCAGGTGCATTGCCCCCCACTGTATATGTGCTTTGGAAATGCCACTCTAAATGAATGGCACTGCAGCACAAAGTGTTCTGTATTCACACAGATTGGGAAAATGTGCGGTATTGCAGCAGAGCAGACTAAAGCAAACAGGAAGGTTATCTTTTTCTGCATCAGAAATGTGCTAAAACATGTACAATGTAGGGGCTCAGCTATATCAGGAAAATGTGGTTGGCGTACTGTCCAGCCAAAGATCAACCATGATCAGTCAAAAAGGCTATGGTATAAGCCACATAGAAACTTTGAAACACAGCCTTGATTTATGCTTTGTAACACAGGTACTTCCATGTAGTTTGTTCAATAGAGTTTAAATTCATTCCCTAAAGCAATATGGAGCCAATGACTTTCTCGATTACTTGAAGATTAAAGATAACATGTCTTAAGAAGAACATGGAGCCTGACACTACTAACTTTTTCATCTGAAAATGCTAGTTGTCTGGAACTCTCTGACCTTTTCTGAGCTGCATACCTATTGCAGGTCAGTGATTCAGAAGGTACTAACCCCACTGTATATGTATGTATATATATAGATATACATCTACCGTATATATATATATAGATATATATCTATATATATATATACAAACACATATACATACACACACACACACACACACACACACAGTATACTGTATATGTACACATACATATACCCACACACATACAGGTGAAACTCGAATAATTAGACTATCGTGCAAAGTTCATTTATTTTACTAATGCAACTTAAAAGGTGAAACTAATATATGAGATAGACTCATTACATGCAAAGCAAGATAATTCAAGCCGTGATTTGTCATAATTGTGATGATTATGGCTTACAGCTCATGAAAACCCCAAGAACCCCAAATCCACAACCTCAAAAAAGTAGATTTTTACATGCAATCAATAAAACAAGGATTGTACATAGAACAATATCGGACCTCTGAAAAGTACAAGCATGCATATGTACTAAGTACTTGGTTTGGGCCCCTTTTGCAGCAATTACTGCAATTACTTTTGCACGATATTCTAATTATTCGAGTTTCACCTGTACATAAAGGTGAACCCTGCACATGACTGGGGGTATAATACAAGTAATTTCCAATAGGTATCCGAAAAGAGAGAAAAGCAGGACTTGGAAGAGGAGACTAAAAACAAGCTTCCTCACTGAGTTTCCAATATTTTGGCGTGGAATACTCAGCATTATTTATAATATTGTTTTTGTGATGTGTGGTTATTTTTATATTTCTCCAAAATAATATACAATATGGCAAAAGTAAGAACATCAATACAATTTGAAGGAATTTTAAAATGAAGATCAAAGTGGACTAAGTAGAACGGTATCTAATGATGTTTGTTACCTGGATCTTTCATTGCTAGTGAATGGCTTGTTGTGGACATTTCATGAAATTGTGGTAAACAAGGGTCTTAGGTGTATTTCATCCGTCTGTCTGTTCTGTCTCATGCATTGCTGTGTCATTTGCAGAGCTCCAACTGCTGCCAGCATTTCTCCTTCACAGAACAAACCCATCCTGGGCGCGAAGAACATATCCGCTGCAGCCTCCACTATATCTTGTGCCATTTCTGCACAGTCTAGGTATACATATGCTTCTTTGCTTCATGTTTTGATCATGTTTGCATATTTGTTTACCATTCTCTTTCATGCAACAGGTCATTGTACATGTACCGCGTTCTTGATAAATTGTTGGGACACAAAAAGTTCTATGTAATAGCTGCGACCAGCAATCACAAGTTTTCCTTTTCTCATTTAGCAGATGCAGACTTTGTTAAAGGCATATCCCATATATTAAATACATGTAAAGGCAGGCAAGGTTATACATTAGGTTATTTTGCAAGATGTAAAACAATTATATTGATGACTTTTAAAGCAAGTGGTTTTAGGATAAGTGCACATTTCCTTTTGGCCACTTTAAGTTGACCTAACCACTCCCACCATCCCCCTGCACAGATAAATACTTCAAGTTCCGATTGGCCTGGCCTCATTCTGTGTTTACAGTCTTCAGTAAATGTCTCCTGCTGGCACATCTTTATTGACTTCTATGGGGCTCATTTACCTTCATCTCAAGGATGAGAGATGGCCCATAGAAGTCAAAGGGGATGTACTGTACATGAGCAGTCAGGAGAGTGAGAAGTTCACCGCAGGGTCAACAACAGAGACCAGCCACGTCAGGACTTGGTAAGTATGCATCTGTGCAAGGGGGCACTCGGATCAATTAGGTCAACTTAACGGGACTAAAAGGATAAGTGCACTTTGTTTTAAAGTTTACTTATTCTTTAAGTTGTGTTTCTTGTGCTTTGACAGCACTTCAGACATGCATACTTTTTCCAGGTCAGCTAAAAATTAAGCAGTAAAGTCACAGGATAGGGTTCACAACCCAGAAACATGTACACTCAAGTCATCAGTAGTAGATTTATTTACATTTTGTAAAATAAGCCCTAATAAGAAACTGAGATCTGAATGAATGCATTAAGTTACTGAGCCTGCTTATTGATAATGCACTTTGTTACAGCTTTACCGAATACAACTAAATGTTTGCATTATTTATGACAGTATTGCTTCCCATCACAAAACCTGCTTGAGATGCAAATACGACACAGAACCATTTAAGCACCTGTGAATGAGAGGATTGTAGAACTTTGTATTGAACTAATGCTTACCTTATCTTCAATTCTTAAGCATTTAAGGTTCATCAACATCTTCATTTCTACAATAAAGAAGAAAGATTGCTTAGTGTCATAAGAAACTTAACAGGCAATTTTCTTATCAACAAATGTTCTTTCTGGACTGCTTTTTATGAATTTCAAAATTTTCTCTAATACAGGATATTTGTCTAACCTAATTTTCATATTGCAGCTTTGGAGGTGGCAGCCAATTAGGACATGCATGAGTATCAATCTTGTGTTAAAAGAAAATGATTACATTCATTTTTAGCAGGAACCATTTGAAGCTACTCAGCAGCCATATTCTGATTTTTTCCATTGCCTTTAGGTTCATCTTTGAGCTTCTGTAAAAATATGGACGTATAAAATAGCACTGCTGTGTATAATTAAAGGGGTCATGTGGAACCAAAACTGGGCCTTCCCTACAACAGTTGTCAAAGATGTCTGTTATATAACATACATAAAGCAACCAGCTTTGAGAGGTCAGGGTGGCTGAAAAGAAAAAAAGAAACATGGATAGCTGGATTTTTAATAGTGGTGTTTCCTGTGATTTAGACAATTGGTAGTTACAGTGTCAATTTATACCACTTAGTGTGTCTTTCTTTCATTGCCATATAGTTGTTGAAACATGGAAGTATGTTACGCAGTGCGCGTACTTTGTATGCAGTGCTGTACCATATGTCAAAGCGCTTGTTCTCTGGACCAGAGGACAATATTCTGGTGCTTTTATCTAACGAATGATTAATAGAGTGACACCCTAAGTTAATTATATTTCATTTACAAGAGTTTATTGAGATCATTGTGTCACATTAGCCTTTATTATACAAAATAAATAGTTTAATAATCATACATGGTAAACTAGACCATAAAGTGGCACACAGAAGTCAGTAACTATTCATTGCCAAGGGATATTTCGCCCTCTTGCATGTACAAGTTTGTAGATCTTTCAGAAAAAATCATTTCCCACATTCCTTAGAGATGGTCATCTTAGACATGGTCATCAAGAAACCATTTTCATGCTGCTCACATAAAGAAAATGTTGATGACTGTTTAACAATTACTGAAGCTGCTCTTGCATAGCAATTCATTATGCCCTTTGTTAGTAGTTTTCTTAATTCTCTGACACTTAAGCTGACCATACACTGTTCCAGTTGTGGCCAATTGCTGCTGAAGTGGCCAAAATATCAGTCATAGATGGCTCTGTTGGCTGTGGAGCAGCTGCTGATGAATACAAAAGCCACCATGGTAATCCCTCTATCCGCCCTGATTAATGTGGATGGGGGAATCAATGGGAAATCGAAGCATGTATGGACAGTAGACATGTGCACTGCCAAAAAATTAGTTTAGTTTAGTTTCGTTTTAAATTCGGATTTGTGTTATTTCGTTTTTCGGGATTCGGGTGTGAAAGTCAATTCAGATTTGGACGAAATTCGGTAGCGGTAGGTCGAACGTTCGTTTCGTTTTAGTTTCTTATTCGTTTCGTTCGTTCGTGACATTTGAGGGGGAAAAAATATTTTTCTCCTTCTCTAATGTCAGTTTGCTCCAACGAACGAAACGAATAAGAACCGAAAACGAAACGAACGTTTGAACTACCGCTACCGAATTTCGGAAATGGAAATTCTGATTCCTTTGCATTCGTTATGTCTGTAATTCGGAATTCGGATACATCCGAATGTCCGAATTTCCGAAAATCCATCCGAATTTCGATTCGGAACGAAACGAATCGCACATGTCTAATGGACAGCTTTAAGGACAGTGTGTGGTCATTACCACTACTTAGCATATATTATCAACAGTGTTTCAAATGGTGAGCATGTCATTATTTCCTATCTTCTCTAAGTATTTGGTACATTTCTAGTGAGCTATGCAGGTGCATAGGCCATTATTACACATGCACTGGCCATTGATCAAATTCACTCTAGCATGTGACCATGTGTCCATCTTTGCCAGATCCATCTGACCATCATGGATTTTCGCCACTTTTGAGGGTTTCCTCTCACTTACTGTTGTGGCTATCGGACAAGTAAAAGGCCATCCCCGCCAAAAGGACACAGATGGGAAAAAATGGTTACTGGTGTTATAATCATCCATAACTTAAAAAAAGTATTAGAATCCACACTGGTATCAATTCTCCACCCCATTATGTGCATGCTGGGGCCATCTTTGTGCCACAACTAGTGATGAGCCGAACACCCCTGTGCAGGGGCGGAACTACCGCTGGTGCAGCTGCACAGGGGCCTGAGCCTGGGGGGGCCCAGCACACCCAGGCACCAGACCAGTGGCAAGGTAGGGAAAGAGATGTGGGGGTCCGTCCGGCTGCCGACTGGCCGGCCGCACAGCAGAGCAAGGCAGAGGTCCTGGCAGTGGTGTAGCAAGGGGGGTGGGCGCCGGGGCAAACTGACCAATCGGCCTGAGGCTGTGGGGGGGTGGGCAGTGAGGTCCGAGCACCCCCCCGTGCAATATGGGGCAGTGCAGGGTCCCAGTGTTAGAAGACCGGGGCCCGCACTGCAGACTAAGTAAGGGGGCGGGTTCTGCTCTCCCAGCCACGTCCCTAGTAACAGGCGGCGGGAGAGAAGTGTGTCACATGCTCCGCCCCCTGCAGTGCACACAGAGTCTAAGCCTCTGTTCTATCAAAGTTTGATGTTAGAATGTTAGAATGTGTGACCGGTCGCGTGGTCACAGTTTTTCGGCGGTGGAATGTGTGACCGCCAATGGGTCAAGCATTCCAACGCTTTCTCAGCTGTTCCAGGGCAGATCGACAGAGGCCTGATCTGCCCTGGAACAGCTCATCGGTCCTGAAATGTCACTTCTATCTGACTTTGTGACTGCGATCTCACATTCCACCGTACTCACAAAGTCAGATAGAAGTGACATTTCAGGAACGATGGGCAGATCAGGTCTTCTGAACATATGATTTGCGATGCCGATCTGCCCTGGAACAGATGAGAAAGCGTTGGTGCAAATGTTTAGCGGGAGACTCCCGGAGCATCCGGGAGAGTTGGGATGTCTGCCATCAGGGGGGTATGGCCGGTACCCATGTGAGGGGTCTGGGCAGCCTGAGAGGCCCCTTACATGGGTATCAGCTCTACCAGGGGTGGCATGGCAGAGGTGACAGGGGAGGGGGTGGAGGAGGCCGGGCCCCAGCAGCAGGAGGTAAGAAGAGTTGGGAGGAGGTACAGGGAAACGGACCCTGATGACCAGCCCACCTGGGGCCTTGCAGAGCCCACCCACTATAGAGAGTCTCAGGTGGGCTATGCAGGATCTATGGTGTGCTCTACAGGGTCTCAAGTAAGTCCAGAGTCCAGCACGTTACTGCAACATTAGAGACCGTTGGGGGGGTTTCGGGGGCCAGTGTGATCTGCTCCCGCACCCACCCCCCTTCCCCCCCATCTTGGGAGGGGGGCCCAAGATAAAATCTTGAACCAGGGCCCTTTGGTTATTAGGTCCGCCACTGCCCCCGTGTCCGGTTCGAATTCGAACTTTTGAACATGGAAAAAGTTTGAATTCGAACTCAATGTAAATCTATGGGGGTACAACTTTGGGTACAATGAACCCACTTTTGAAGGCTTATTTGCAAGTTAATAGCCATAAAAAGTGTATGGGGATCCGGGTACTGCCCTGGGAGACATGAATCAATGGAAAAAAACACTTTAAAAAAATTAAAATTTTAAAGGAGCAGTGATTTTAACATCACTTAACCACTTGCCATCCGGGGCATTTTCCTACTATTTGCGCACACATGATAAAAAAAATGTAGAATAAAAAAATGTTAGGTGCAATTTTTTACGTCGCACGTTTTTTGCGCAAATGTTTATCAAACCCGTATTTTTAGGAAAACATAAACTAAATTAAAATGCAGTGCACAGAAACATAATATAATACCCACTTTTTTGATAAAATATGAAAGACGGGATCACGTCAGGTAAATAGATACCAAACATGTCAAGCCTTAAAATTGGGTTCACCCGTGAAGCCGCAAAAAATGTAAATACCCAAAATTTCCCATAGGGAACATTTTAAACGCTTTTACCGCTCAACAGTTTAGTGCTAACAGTCATTGACAGTGCTAGAATTATTGCTCTCACTCCGACGTTCGCGGCAACATGTAACATGTGTAGCGCAATTATTGTTTTTGCACGTAGGCGCACCGACGCGTGTTTGCATGTGTATGTGCGTGCACGTGGGGGACGGGGTCATACATTTTTTTTTCCCATTTTATCATTTTTCTTTTATGTTACTTCAATTTTTAAAACTTTTTAACACTTAATTTTTTTTTCCCACTAACCCTATTGCTATTACATAGGAAGCTAACAAGTGCCCTATCTAATAGCAGATAGGGTGTGACAGGTCCTCTTTATGGAGACATCAGGGGTCTAATGTCACCTAGGGACCCCAAAGAAGCTATGAAACAATAAAAATGAAAAAAATAAATAAATATCGTGCCTGGAGGGTCCCCTTAAACTGCCTGTAAAGCGGCATATCTGGGGACAAGGGCCTCTTTCTCCACAAGCCCCGGGGTCAACAAGATGCGCCCCCCCTGTGAATGAAAGACAACGTTTTTGACATGTCCTTTATTAACCCCACCCCCCAAATGGATCCATCTACGTAATCCAGGGTCAATCACGACAACAACGACTCAATTAAATAAAAAATACACTCGAATACGACTCGAACATCGAGCCCATCTCTAGTCACAACAGCCCTAGTGGCATCACAACATGTCCCACTGACATAAAATGTTATGTTACCCTAGTCACTTCCTGACACCTTGACCACCTGCACTAGCAATATCAAAATTGCATGCAGGAAAATTTAGTTCCCCAACAGACAATAGCGTTCAAAGATTAGAAGATAATGGGTAGCTGTGGTCAAGTGAAGATTTTAAAAGGTATTTGGGCCCTTCAAAAACAAAAGAGTGGGAAAGTGTGCACTGTGGTTTTAGGAAGCAGCCTGTATATTGTTTTTATGAATCTTAGAGATGGATTTTAACTAGTCTTATCATTTGTAGAGCCAAAAGAATCTCCAATTCCTTAGCCGCCATCAGGACTCCCCTGGTGCTGGTCTAATAGGTGTGTCTCCACCTTGGAATGTAGTAGTATACGAACAGACCGCACTATCCTTCAGACTTTTTTGAAATTCACAGCAAATCCAGTATAACAGTGTAACAGCAAATACTAATAATAATGTTTACGCATGTATAGAATATCCAATATAAAACATACTCAAACCTCAATAAAGTTTAAGACAGTGGTTTTCAACCTTTCCAGGGCCGGAACCCCTTGGTAACATTTGCCAAGTTGTGGTGACCCCCCCCAATGGTAAAATGTAAGGATGCACAACACTAGTATCTGTGCAGGCTCTCAGGAGGCTGTGCGGGCTCTCGGGAGGCTGTGCAGGCTCTCAGGTGGCTGGTGTGGGCTCTCTGGTGGCCAGTGCAGGCTCTCTAGTGGCCAGTGCGGGCTCTCTGGTGGCCAGTGCGGCCAGTGCAGGCTCTCTGGTGGTCAGTGCGGCTCTCTGGGGGTTAGTGTGGGCTCTCTGGTGGTCAGTGCAGCACGCTGGTGGCCAGTGCAGGCTCTCTGGTGGTCAGTGCGGGCTCCTTGGTGGTCAGTGTGGGCTCCCTGGAGCCATCCACATACCCACCTGTGCCTGTGGGGGTATGGAGGGTGTTGGTAGATAGTCTGGGCTGCAGTCTGGGGGCTCTGGGAATAGCTCCATAGTTAGGTTGCTGCCCATTGTTGTACCCCCCCTTGTACAGCTGGAGGATACTACTATCTAACATTTAATTTTTACAACAGTTATGCATCCTGATTTGTTCCTTTTTTTCCTATGCAACTTTTTTCAACGGGTAGATACCCATATAAGTCTGCCATGCTGCCGCCAGCCTTGGAAGCCCTTTACATTACACCTATATTTACTACTTCACCTCTGCTCAAGAAGAGAAACGTAACAACCAAAAGAACTGGTGTCTCATATCTACCAAGAAAAGTAACTCCGAGGTACAGCTACAGCAGCAGGCTAGATATTAACAAGTTTCTACCTTCAGTGCTGAGAGGTCAGCAACTCTCCATCCAGTCAGACAACGAGGATAAAACATGAAAGTAGGTGGGATCAGTACTTGGCCCTACTTGCTCCGTTGTCAGACAAGGCTTAAAGGGAAATCATCATTTACTATTAATTACATTTAGCATTTTCACATCTAGTTGGTGGTTATGGTTCCCATTAAAACATCATTAAGGATACTATAATTTTTTTTAATATCCAATGAAGAATAGTGACATCTCACCATGACAAGCAGCCAATTTTGTAGAGGGTAAGAAACTTAATACCTTACCCCCACAATTTCTGAGAATATGCTTCACAAAAGTTAGTTTTGGACCTGTAATATATGATTACAGTTCTCAAGCACCTTGTCATGGTGCTGCACCTCTCTCTCCAGCCATGAGTGCTGGCACTGCTCCAGGCTCCATCTCCCTCCATTGTAGATTCAATCAAGGTAACTCCATAGACTGCTTCCCACAGAATCTAAATAGAATCTAAATTTTTTTATTGCATTAACAGTTTCTGGAGACAGTTCACACCTCATCTCTGGAACATTTTGCTACCTACTGGCGCTTAGTCACTTTACGACTGGATTCTATCACTAAGCACCAGTAGGGGTCGAATTGCGTCAGTCACAGTAAAAGAGAACTATGGGGTAAGTGTTTTTCTGCCTAGTTCTCTTTGGGTCACGAGAGGACTTATACTAACCTCCTCCCGTGACTCAAAGCTCAGTATATGGCAGGCTATCGCCCGCCATATACTGAGAGCGCCGCAGCTGGGGCAGATCCAGACAAAACTGTCGAGATCCACCCAGCGGCGTAAATTACAGCTGGATCTGCCTATCTAGATAGGCAGAGCCAGCTGTGCCCACCCCCTCCCCTATTCATTCCTCCACTGAGTGCTGTAAAATCTCTTCTGAACCGAAGCAATGAAACTTCAGTTGCAAGTTAATTGTGTTAATTTCTTGATGAGGAAATGCTAAGTGTGTCAATTTTTTATAATGTGATTATTTCCCTTTAAGGAGGAATATATTTTCACACCTTGCAAGCACTCGAGGGTTTTTTTTTGTGTGGAACATTGGTTTTCACAAAGCGTGTGCTCTTAGCGGTGTTTTTAGATGTGACTTTGACTAAGTTTGCTTTTACTTTGCTAAGTAATTCTGGCTAACAATACGCTTTTTTGGTGTTGCCCTCATTGTCAAATATATGTCCTTTCACCTTGTTATGGAAATGCATTTTTAAAATGTAATATTATGGTCAATTGATTGTTGGACATTAAATAATATGCTTTCTTCTATACTGCAGGAAATAAATGTCTATTTTTAAGTGGATGCTCAGACTGGAACATTGTGTTTCACTAGTTACAGTTTGTCATCTTTGTAACCACTGTTTCATTTAAAGTGTATTTCCACTTTTGCAGTCAAATTTGAGAAACTCCCCCTGTATGTTTGTTATGTGTTCCTATTCAAACAGCATAGCGAAAAATAACTTAACCTTTTTTGTTACAGTAGGCAAGATGGCTGACTCCAGGTTTTCTCAGCCCCTTCACAGAGATCTGTCCTAATGGAAAGACATAGGACTGAAATTTGAGGATTGTGTTTATCTGATAAGCTTCATTAATATACCACTCGCAGCCCCTCCTAATGTTTCAAAGAGAAAAAAGCAAGAAGACATTTGAACCCTTCAAATCCTAAACCAAAGTAAAAGTAATTTAAACTGCAATATGCATTTTTTATGCAAAAAGTGTAAATACACTTTAAAGAATATATATCACAGCTGTCCTTAGCTTGACAGCACAGTCAGAAGAAACTTTTGGAATCTTAAAGTGTACAGAAATTGGTGTGTTCTTTCCAAACATGCAGATATAGATATATTTGAGCTTTTGAAAATCAAGGTACTACGTAAATGTATTAATTTCTTAAAGTAGACTTATACCAAAATAAACCCCCCACCTCATCTCACTGTGCTGCCTCCTTACAAAATAAATGCTATTTAAATTAAATGAGAACTATGGGGTCAGGGCTTTTCCCCATAGTTCTCCTAAGGGTAACGGGACGACACAAACTAGCATCCTCACGTCAACCTAAGCTCAGTATACCGCAAGCAACAGCTCGCGGTATACTGAGACGCCGCAGCCGGGATGGATCCCTTACATTACTGTCGAGATCCACCCCGCTGCAGGATTGACAGCTGGCTCTGCCTATATAGAGGCAGAGCCAGCTGTGCCCACCCCCTCCCCCATCCGTTCCGCCAGTCAGCGCATCGGACAGGGGAGGGGGGATCCCTGCAGGGAGCCGTGAGTGACAGTCACGGCTCTCTGCAGGGATAGATCAAGAAGTGAGCGAGCGACGCTATGTGTTCACTCACTTCCCGATCTATAGAGCCGACCTGTGACAGTTTCATTGTCTCAGGTTGGCTAGAACTATGAGGCTGAGTGATTTTCACTCACCCCATAGTTCTCCTAAAAAGGCCCTAAAATTCTTACTTATCCTTGCAAAAAATGCTGCTCTGATTTCCCATGTTGGGCAGTCACATGAGGTAATGAGTACTGTACTGAGAAGTACCGAGGCTTGGCTAATTTTGTCTGAATGTGAGTCACCCATGCCTCTTCAGCTGTGATTACATGACAAATGCTTCGGTGATGTTAATTGCCATTGTGAAAGTCCAGAGCATCTAATTCTGCAAAACAGTAATAATTTTGGTATAGGTCTGTTTAGGATGTTAATTACATAGAACAGTAAATACATGAAGTTCCTCATCTGCATCACAGTCTGTGCATATTTTCATAGTATAAGTGTAAAGGATCAAATGCCTTGGATATCTCTAATGCTTTAAACATTGCATTAATATCATCATTTTTCCACAGCTTATTTTTCACTTTGTAGACACGGATATGCTTTCGGAGTATTTTCACATCTCTTTAAGAGTATCTACAATAGTAGGAATCTGTCCAGGAAAATTATGTCTATGTGTTCAAAGTTTAAGTTTGTACTGGCCATTCTTTGTTTCCCAGGATGCATGCATAGTGAATGTGTACCTTTACAATTTGCGGTCATCCTCTTTGTATTACTACTTCAAGAATCACAGACCCAGTACAAGAATTCAGGTCAGGTGTCTCAGCACTTCTCTGGCTGCATACATTTTACAGATCCGTGGCTCACTAATTAGTTAAGCAAGAACAAGAATAACAGCCGCAGGGAAGGCAACTTCGAAAATATGGCAGCAGTGGCAATCTATCCTAGGAAGTTCATTTAAAAAAAAGGCAAAATGGAAAGAAGAAATTGCTATAAAGCATATTTTTATCACTATGCATGAGGGGAAGAATATGTAAGCCAAAAATAATACATGCTCTATCACATGGCCAGAGAAAGTGTGATCTTTTTTTAGTTCAAGTCCTTCATTCTGTTCCATTTACCCTCCATCTAAGAATTACAAGGAGACAAAAAGGAAATATTAAACTTACAACAGGCCATTCCTTTGAAACACTGACCAACTAGTCTTCTACATTGCTACAAGAGGAATGATTTACTGTGTCTATGATTTGTATTATAGAAAATATTCATATGTTTTGGGAGCCATATGGAAAAAAAGCAATAAGAATGCACCCTAGCTTTACATTATACCTATATTAAAACACTAAGACTTCTGTATTTAACAGATTTTCAAAAGGTAATAATGGAGTAAAATACCCAGTTTAAAAATGTTCACCATGAAGGTTCTGCTTAAACCGTAGCTTATTTTTAATAGTTCAGAATCCACTGAGTTTTTTTGTACTAACAATGCTGGTTTATTTACATATGTGAAAATATTTGGCACCAATATAAGCTTCTAAAACCACATTCAGTGTATGTTTTTTAATCCTTCACGTGCTTCAAAAGGGGTCAATAAGACCAGTAGAAAGGTCATGGTTTGGATCTGTTTTATTGGTTTTGCATGGTGGTTATATCGAAAAAGATCTCACCAGCCACACTATGGGTAACAATCACTAGTATGGATGTGTTACACAGTATAACAGACATGACCTCTTATTATTCTTTTAGCTATCATCAGCAAGCAACCTTCTCTTCCAGCTACCAGTCGAAAATAAGGTATAGCCACTATCTGTGTAGTGTTAACCGCTATAATATAAAGTGTAACCAACTTACTAAACCTGGTATACTGCTTTTAGTTAGATCTTAACTCACAGCTTACCATGTTCTAAAAACGGTAAAAGCAGGGTGATAGGATTGTGGTAAAGCCATTGTCCCTTTTCCTGTTTGGTGTGCTTTATGTTTTAACATGGTGTTAGCAGAACTACAAAGAGGACATACAGATGAACAGACGTGTGGGAAAATGACAAACTTGTCTCAAGCAGTACCACTGAAAAAGCAGCAGATAAGGTTTTCAGATCCCTTCTTGGTCCCAAATAACATCTTCCAATTTCCCAAGAGCCCTGTTGTGTCAGCTATATGCCTCCTCTACTTACTGGTCCTTGGGTGCTTTTCCTGTTTCTGCCACTATGGGTTTACTAGTAAGCTCCCTTGAGTGAAAACAATAGAGATAGAAGAACAACTCCTCTTTACAAATCTTCAGTTCTTCCATTGAGGTAGCAGTTAGGGTAAAGAAGGGACTCACATAAATTGATCTTGGGCAGTGTAAAGACGTGTTTTTAGAGATTACAATGACCATTAAGATTATTTAATAAAACAAAGGAGCAAATTGCTAAGTACAAACCAAAGTACCCATATAAACCAGTCAGAGTCCACTTTGTATTGTCCGCCTTCAATAAAGTAAATTTTGATTGGTTTCTACAGTTTAGTGTACTTTGCTTCTTGCATTGTTTATTGCATAAGCCCACATATTTGTGTTGGATGCGATGTCATGGCTATGTGTACTTCATACTTGCCAACATCATGGATTGGGTGAAATGGAGACCAATGCTGCTTATACATGGAATCTGGTAAGATGATGCAATGAGATATCCTTTATTCTGGACCTGAGAATGTTGGCAAGCTTCTGGGTGATAGAAGACAATCAATGAATGTACATGCATGGATCTCATCAGATCTCAACATATGTATGTCTTGTGTGCATGCATATTTCATTCCTCTCAAAGGTCTTATGTGTCCTTGCGTATTTGCTTCATTTCAGCTGTATCTTACACTTTACATTTTTTTTTGAATATAGTGCATCAAGCCAGAGCTTTTCTCCAGCAACTCCTGCCAAAGGTCCTGCGCCTTATGGAGGGTACAATGAGCCCTCTCCTCCTGCTCCAAAACCACGGGTAGTGACAACTGCAAGCATCAAACCATCAGTTTATCAACCAGCTCCAGGTAAGAAAAAAACAAACAAACCTAAAAGTTAATCTATTTGGTAAAAAATACTTTTATTACTGTTACAAGTAGAAGAAACAGGTTTTACTATTGAAAAGAGCCACTAAAAAAGACTTCTTTTAATTTTGCACATACACAGTCAACCAAACAATATCTGCCACTAGAATAACCAAAAGACAAATTTAAATAAGTTTAAACAAACATGAATAAAATATATTCAAGCATGCCATTAAATTTAGAAAACGTGTAACATTTGGCTCTTCTTTTTTTGGTTCTTTCACAATCATTTGAGATTTCCTAAGTTTAGATGTGTAAAATGGCTATAAACTCTAAAAGCCCTATAATTTTATCTCAGCAACCCTAAAGCAAACAATCAGTGGAGCTCCACTTGCTATGTAACGATAAATCCCAGCATGATTTGCCATCCAAATAGGAAGTTGGCATGAAATTCTCTAACGTAGAGTAATAAACAGGTAGATCTCAGCTGCTGTAAGGCCATTCATAGATATTGAACTTTGTTCAAAAATTTTAACTTGAACCTCTGCAGTGCCGAGGGGCCACTCCAAGGTGAATTTTTACAGATTTGCTTGCACGGTTCCGTTTCAGCATCACCAGTGTGGATCCTTTGAGGCCTGGTTCACACTACGTGTATTGTCGCAGCTGAATGAGCACGACAAAATGCTTCACAAAAAAAAATCCATTCATTCCAATGGCCCCTGTTCACACCTGAGCATTTTGTCGCAATAAGCAAAACGCCTGTCGCTGGAAAAAGTGCACAAGCTTCTTTTTGGCAGATTACAGCTCATTTTGTCCCCATAGAGTCAAAAGGAAATGCTTGGAAATGAGGGTTGCAATTGTTTTTGCATGTTTTTACGCACGTTTGCGCTCGTTTTGCACATTTACATCAATGTGTCACAATCTGTGCAACTTAATGCAGAAACAAATGTGTGTTTCTACGTGCAAAAAGGCTTTTGCCTGGGTGTGAAATCAGGCTTTACTGATAAATACAGTAATGCTCTAGTGTTGTATACAGAATGAGAATATGTTATGCGCAAGCTTTAACGTAGGAGTTTAGTGCATACAGATGTAATTTACCTCTGCAGAGCTCCATAGGTAAAACATAATGAAGCAGCTGTGCTGCAGATGGAATTTTTTCCATTTAGGAGGTCAAAGTGAGTTGACATTTGCTGGTCACCAAATTTCATCAAAGGGAATTGCAGCATTCATTTAATCGGCTAAAGAGGTTTACATTGGGCAACATTTCTCAGTGGATTTTTTATCTTTTTAATCAGCAGGATGATTAGTATGACAACTACTACACATTAATTAAATGAAGTGTAATCTAGCTCACTTGTGGCAGAAAAACTAATAGCTGCAGTTGACAGAAACAGCCACAAGAGGGCATTCCAATCATTCTATCCCAGACAGCCTGTGTTTGTATAGGCTGCTTCTCGCACCTAGGTGTGTTTTGTCTTTGCAGGCATTTTCACATTCCATCATGGACCATGAAGTTAGTTATGTGAAACAAGGGGAAGGGCCTTTATCTAAAGCAAAAACATACACACTTCAGTGAATGCAAAATATCTCAGCTCACTTAAAGCTACACTACACGCATAACATTTAAAAACAAGTCTACACTAAGTCTAGACTAAGAAAAGAAAAAAAAAATCATATCAACAGGAATGTAGTGTTCAGCTGTATTAAACATCTAAATGTTCCCCTTTTTATACATGGGAAGATTTGAATAATATTTAGACTGTTTGTAATAACAGGAACACATGCAAAAAGTCAAAACAGTTTTATTGTGTCCAAAGAAATCACGTTACATAATGCAGCAGTCTAAACAAAACAGTCCATAAATCCGTCCCTTCTCTGATCTTCAGTAAGAAAAAGGAGAACTGAGGGCTGCTGTGGGCCAATACCTAGGGAAGCCAGGTTAGATAGGGGAGTACCAAGCCTCAACATATACAAAATTACGATACTTTTGCCCTTTTTTGTTTGCCTGGTCTATTCACCTCGGGCATTTGTGGCCAAATTCAGAAATAAGCACATGAGAGGAATCAAAAGGCTTTTCATAGTTCAGGAAATCCTCTCTTTTCTCCTTTAATGGTCTTCGCAGTTGAGGTCCCATTCACACTGATGGGTTGCGCCTTAACAGACTGCCTTAGTGCAGCATGCCTTAACGCATAGTAATTCATTGCTTTAATGCATGTGCAATAATGCAACACAGAGTCTGAATGCCCTTAAGCAGACTAGTAGTGTTCACCAAAATAATTACATGAGGTAGAGCTTGCATTAGGGCCAGTTCACACTACAAAGTCCGTGCTCCAGTGCGTTCAGCCTCTGGAATGCATTGGAACGCAAGCCAGTCGGCTCCCTGCAGGAGGGGGCGGGAGGGGATGTGGCGGTGCATTGAAGTCAATAGCACCGCAGCCATGCCCCCTGCCCGCAGTGCGATTGCCCGCACCCTCCATAAGGACGGACAGTGTCAGCATGATTTCAGAGATGATTTGAGGATCTACAGCCGGGTTTTACAAGAATAAGCTAAATTTTTGGTATTAGTAAACCTGAAGCATTTTGGAATTAGTACAATGGTTGCAGGACCATTTTCTGGAAGCCAGGCTTGTGAAGCTTTATGAGAATCCAGTTAGGAAGATACCAGGGCATTAAATAGCTTTGGTAGGTCTGGAGGGGAAATAAGGTGCTTTATTTTTGCTGCATCCCTCAGTTGGAAGAATGAACATAGTTTATGAGCAGTAAAAGCCATCCACACCAACAGTAAGGAAAATTGTAAAGATTATTTTTCGATACAGGTCACCTGCCTCCAGTTAAGTCATTGTTCATTTTCAAGCTGAAAATAATCCAGCCTTTAAGTTCCTTTAGGTGGACATTAATAGTTGATGGTCTAAAGGATAACGAAACCAAAGAACATAAATATTAATATATTGAACCATACCAACCCTTAGATGTGGTGGTTGCATTAGTTTCCTTTTTCAGGCTAAGAACATTTTCAGCAAGTATAAGAAATAAATGTTGCTCTTATCAGAAATGCAGTGTCCTGGTCACCTTCTGTGAGATGAACAAAAAGATGACAACATTATTTTTCGACCCGCATGCTAAATGAAAGCAGTCTATAAAAGCATGGCCAGCAGGGGCCATCGGTTCATCAAGAACTAGCTTAAGTTTGCTAGTTTCTCTAACAAGGAGATGGTTTATTGGTGTTATGCTATGGAGTTGTTGTACAAAGCCTCCCTGCATTGAACTGTGTTTGTTTGCTACCTTGTCAAATACAAGTGCAGGACAAACCCTATATTAGACATACATACACAATTTGTATCTATATTATTGTTATTTTCTTCTTGTGCTATATTATATTATACTCAGAAGATGGTGCTAGGATTAGCTCATACAGAATTATGTAATGTATCCAGGGTTTGTATTTACCAGCATTGCGTGATTCCTGTTTTATGCACATGACTGCTTATTGATATATTATTCCGTGCTCAGCCACAACTGCTAAGCAAGCATCCACCACAACATTGCACCACACTGACTAAATGAGGGCTTTATCAAATAATTTATCTAGTTGTTATTTTGCCACTATAAGCTGAGTTTATACTTTACATGATTTTGTGTCAATGAAGTGATAAAATTAGAACTCCTTACCATCTTGTCTTGAATTGTATTGTAATAGTAATGTCTTCCTTATGTTGTAAAGTGCTGCACAAACTGTTGGCGCTATATAAATCCTGTATAATAATAATAATAACTCAAGTTAAAATCAAGATGGTAGATGAACAGTCATCACTATAGTGTTGCTCCTAAAAGACAAAGGGCTCAAATACAGATTAAAAATGTTTAATGTCTTCCTAACATACGATTTGCCCATTTAAATCAACTTTAGAACTCTAAAACCGATTAATTGGAAATAAGGCATATCCTTATAAGAGAATACAAATATTTTGTATAGCTGATTCTTTAGATTGCAGTAAGTGTGTATAGCTACATAAGGTGTTAATCCACCCAAAACGGATGTAGCAGTCATAGGAATAAGTTGACTGGCAGGCAGTAAGTCAGGAAACCAAGAAACCAGACGTAAACTAATAAAGTGTAAGTTAAAAAAATAAAGGAGTTTAGTGAAAGTGACAATAAACAAAAATGCAAAACAATAGGTAAATCCAAGATGTAGTCAGAGCTGAGCCAGAGGTCAGAAGCCAAAGCGCATAGTCAGCCGAGCCAGGTCCGGGAACACAGATAGCACAATGAATGAGCACAAAAGCCAGGGTCTGGAACCAGGAGGTCAGTAGAAAGAGCAAGGATCATACACAGAGCACAGAAACAAGCAGAGAGCACTTGGTAAATCGGAACAAAAACAAGCATGGCAACCAAGTGAAAACACTGAAGATGATATAGTGAACTGGAGTCACATCATCACTGTGAGACAGGTAGTTGCCCGGAGCAACAGTCAGTGTCAGAAACACCTAGGAGCTGTTTTGTCTCCATCCGACCTCTGATTTCCCCCCCTCTCCTTGCACCCTCTGCTGCCACCCCCCTTTGCCTAATTCCGTCTCCCATATGAAGACCCTGTAGGAATGCCGTTTCGAGCTCCTACTGAGTCCTATCCCTGGTGATAAACTGTAGACCACTGACTGTTGATCCTACTTGCTTCACTCATTACACACCTAAGTGGAAATGCCTGCATCTCCCGAGTCTGATTGACACCCTTAACCATACGGGCCCTACCATATCACCTACCCCCTTCCCTCATTCACATTATTTTATTTTTTTTGTTGTGTGTGTTGTTATACCTGTACTGCGAAATGTATCACATGCACACTTTACTTTCTATAAACGGACCACACTGGGTCTCTGACGTAACCCATAGTTACTTGTCAGCATTATGTACCTGGACAACACCCCTAGCTCCTGAAAGGCCTTTGGTGTGCCCTACATATGAGTGTGTGATATGTGTACGCATATTTTTCAGCCCTTGACGGGCCATTGTTGACACCCACCGTTGTCTGTTTGTTTTATGTACAAAGAAAAATGAAAAATCTCTTATAAATAAAGAATTTACAAAAAAGAAACACCTAGGAGCAACAGTCAGTGTCAGAAACACCTAGGAGCAAAAGTCAGTGTCAGAAACACTGCACAGAAGCTGAACCTGCAGCTTTAGTGGACAAGGAAGGGTAAGACACCCTGAGTCATACACTGGCTTGGTATTATTCAGGCGCAAAAAAATGTTCTACCCTGAAATACACACAGTTGTGGTTTGTTTCTGCAATATTGAACAAAATTTGTTCAGAATCAGTTTTGGGTGGACCAAACTTTTAATATTAGCTCACAAAAAGGCAACACATATTTACAAGATTTACATATACAATATATTTGTGCAATAGCTTAAAAATAAATGGACACAGCAGACATGAGGCTGGGATTGTTGATATAGGATACTTTTATTAAACTCATTCATTAAAAGCTGAATTTTCTAGTTACTCCGATAATGTACATTGTGTGCACCTTCATTAAAGCTATAAATAGGATGATAATAGAGAATGATAGGTTGCACTTGGCTGTAAAGGAAATGTAATACTATGCAAAGCAACAACTAATGAAGTAATGCTAGCCTTATCCTATGAATGTTACTATTCATAGGCTAATTAAGGAAGGCAGCTTGTGTTTTAGGGTTTATATACACCATGCATGCAATAGAAAGCTGGAACACATCCAGTGCATGTGGCTTTATGACTTTGTACTGCCCAGCTGCCAGATTCTGTAGGTGGGGGGCTGCAAGCTTTCAAAATGAATACCCCTGCAGTGTACATACACATTTGGCATGACAACTTACTACTTGGTTAAGTTGAAAGACCCCCAACAAAGCCAACACCTGACCTAGCCTGATGTGCTGGCTAATATAGAAGATGCTCTCTGTTGCAAATAACTTGCATGTAATCACATTTAGGGATACCAGAGAAAAGAAAATGTATCAACTTCCCCTGTAGACCGTGTCTACAGTCTACAGTGTTAATTCTGCGATAGAGTAGTGTATTATGCCCGTTGGGCGTAACCTTACTGCCAACTATCCTGGACACATTTATATTGTAATCTGACAAGGCTTCAAAATCTGAAATCTAAAAACCAACATATGTTTTAAAAGAATTAAATTACAATTAGTTACATACAAAACATGATAAGGATTTGATGGATCTGTCACCTATGAATTCTAATGTGTTTTATTAGCCTATTGGACCTTGTATTATAGGAGTGTTTGGTGTCTAACTGATTAGTATCTTATTACACATAATTGTAACCATTTTATATGAAGGAAACTCCATTACTGTAGGGAACATGTAATATCAATTACGGTTGAAAATGTGAGATGTTTGAATTTTCAGCTTATAGTCCAAAAACCAGACTCACAGATGTGTATTGTTCACTAGACTGTTTACGACAAGGCCATTTCCAGCATGCCTCATTAGCCTTTTGGGAATGCTGGCTAGTGGAGGTTTATGACATCTCTGTATTCTTTCTTAGCTGGCCCGTGTTATGACAGATATGTCTTAGGTTGACTTGTGGTTTGTCAAATGTGTCACCTTACATGGCTGCCTAGCACAGACGTGAGATTTAAACCTGACCATTTTTGTTCCTGACATTAGAATTTTGGAGCAGAAAAGGGTGTTTCGGTGTTCAGTGCCACTCCCCCATTCTCTCCAGTTTGGGGTTCGTCACACTTCACACTTCACACTTAGAGTTGGCAGCGCTAAGGGTAAAATGTTAGTTCAAGTCTTTTGTTTTCTTTCATGTTATTCAGACAGAATCTTTATTATAAGACAGCTAGGTGTCTATTCTGAGCTCTAACAGAGGGCATTGCTCCTTTATTGTTTTCCTCTCAATATATTATACATTTAACAACCAATTCCAGTGAGCAGATGTCGAAACAAAGGTGCGGAGATTTTAGAAGATGATTTTACTCTGATAGAAGTGTGTTGTGGAAAAACACTAGCTTTTAATATTTGTTGCACCGATATGTTTTATATAATTAAAAGGCCGTGGGGTTTAAATCAGAAGACTGTTTACTAAAAGTTTAGATAGTCAAGTACCAACTTGCTGCGATGTATCATCCACACATAACGAAGCAGTTGCACTGTGGGGTAACAAACATATAGCAATCAGGGAACATGTCTGGGCATCTGAACACTTTCATGACAGCTCAGGAGATTCTGTGTGCTCCCTCTGTGCTGCATCTTGCTGCATTGGCTTGTAATATTTAAAGTGGAAGTAAAGCGTTTAAAAAACAAAATTGCTAAAGAGACTGTGCAAGTCCCTTCTGCAATAAAAGCTTCTTGCTGCCATTCAGATTATTTTATCTGTACACTGTGCTTCTCAGCCATACACTGTAAAAAATGGTTATATTTCTACTTCTGGGTGTCACAGGTGTACTACTACCTGTACAAATCAAAGACAGAATGCGGCTCTATGTTGGTAAACGCTGATCTAATTGTATACATGTGTACGGATACAGATGTACGCCACTTGACATAGACTGTCTGATTTAACCTAATCAGCCCTACTTTGCACCTTCTCCCCTTAACTATTACTTTCCTGCTGATTTTTTTTTTTTTTTTCTAACAATTAATACTTAAACTTGTTTTTATTAATTCATTCTGTTTATTAATGTTTTTTCAGTGTCACATTAACAACTGAAAAAAATTAAATCTGTTAGTAATTTTTAAAAAACTATGAAATGCTTTGCAGCAGAATCATAATTATAGTGCCAATGGGACAAATGTTAGAATAAAATGTTTACTTTTGATCTACACTGAGTGGCCAGATTATTATGACCACCTGACGTTTGTAGGCAAATTAGCTATAATTTCGCGCTGAAGTTGCAAGAGGGCCAGGCCATTATAAATAGGGAAGCAGGTTGTTTATCACGACGGTAGAAGTGATTTTTTTCTAAAGATATGGGTAAACAACGCGATTTAACAGCCTTTGAACGAGGGATGATTGTTGGCGCTCGGAGCCATGGAGCGAGTATCAGCAAAACGGCAGAATTCGTTAAATGTTCAAGAGCAGCTGTTGTTAAACTGTTTAAAGACTGGACTGTCAGCCGAAAATCTGGGTCTGAACGTGCGAATTGTGGCCGTCAGCAACTAGTCAATGTTAGCTCAGAACGGAGAGTGGCAAGACTGGTACAAGACAACAGAAGGGCAACAGTGCAGTGTCAGATTCCTCGCATCACCTTTCAACATCTCGTGGAGTCAACGAAGTCATCTCGTGGCCCAACGAAGTACTGATGGGGTGGTCATAATAATCTGGCCACTCAGTGTATAGTAACACTATTTGTAAACTAACACTAATTTAAGTAGAACAAAGTGCTTTTCTTTTGCTACTTTTTTTTTCTATGGATTGCAGAAAAAACGTTTTTAAAAAACCATTTTGGCAAGACGATATCACCAAAAGAAATACTTTTTTTGTCCTAAAAACAATATATGCTATAAGGTTTTTTAAGTGCATGACAGTCATGTGAAAAAGCACTGAAAAGAGCAGCTCCACAAAGTCTAGTCCAGTTCCAGACCCCCAAGCCTAACTGCAGGAGACTATGCCAGGGAGAAGGTGAATAATAGGGCTTTTTATTTTTGCACATGCTGATACATGGATTTTTTAGTTTAATAGACGAGAAGCAGTTGGCAAAAAATAATTTTTGGTGGGATAGTGTAGGAGTGTTAGAGCATCTATCAGGTTTTTATTGCCATCTGTATACTTTTGGGATGATTTTCCTATCACTTCCTGCCAGAAAGTAATTTGAATTTCAATTCCTGAATGAGAACAGCAGCACACAGAAGGCTTAAGATGGACATACACTGTACAACCCTCGCAAGACTCTTGTCTTGCAAGGGTTGTAAAGTAATTTAAAAAAACGTACGATCTGCCCATCTTGGACAGGCACTGTGGGGCGGGCTTCCGATGACTTCAATGCTGAACGGGCAGTGTGCGCGTGCGCACACTGGGCCTTTCGGCAGTTGTCGAACAAGCATGCCACTAACCTACCGAGAATTTCCAGCCTGCTTGTTCGACGGAAGACGTGCGATCGTACAGTAGAAACGGTCGCGCGCCTTCCATACACTTTGCGATTATCGTACGATCGCGGGATTTTCTGCGATTCTGGTTCGATAATCGTAGAGTGTATGAGCACCTTTACAGGCCCACAAATTTAACCATTTTCAAAAAAAACCAGGGCTGTTGGGTGGTTTCTTACCACCAGTGCCCCAAAGAGTGTTGTCAGCATTAGGCCAAGCATCTATGTGCAAATTATTTATCCTCAATGAGTGTAAAATTGATACGTCTGCCCTGCTGAAAAAAGTAGAACCCCTCTCTTGTACAGTTGGTCTTCTAATTCAATTAAGCCATCTAGGGTTAAGTGGAACAAATATGCTGTCTGGCAGATAAAGCTGTTGCTTGGTATACTAAAGAATGGATTCAGTGAATGGCAGCACTGGAATCTCCTGGATTCCCACATTCCCATTTTCTGTAATTTTTATGAGGTTCATTCTGTTTAATAACGGTAAATTTACTTTGACAACTTCAACTCTAGTGTTATCCAATGAAGAGAAGGACCTGACATGGAACAGTAAACCTTTGTGGACTATTTTAACCCTCCAATAAAGTGGACTTAAGCCTGCCGCCGTTATTCAAAAACAAATTTTCAAAACACTGAGGCAATCTAAAAAGACTACAAAGTCTGGACTCTCTACAAGAGATAACTGCTTATTTTGTCTAGGGGGATAAGACTAAGGTGGAATACTTACCTTATTTCTCGCTCCTGCAGGCTATATCCGAACTGCGCAACCAATCGCAGCTCTCGAGCATCATCACATACATTGTGGAGGGGGGGGTGTTTTGGGATGAGGGATGATCTAAGTAATTCACCTTATTCATCATCCCCTAGACAAAACGAGCAGTTAACCCCTCAGTCTTTAAAAGCACAATACAGTTCTCCTTGTTATTTGTAATTTGTAGCTATTACATTTGTTTAAAATAACAGTGGATTCTGTCAGTTTCATTCTCCTAATTCCAGGGTAGTGTTGTCAGCCCGCTATGCGCTCTGCCGTCTAAGATCAGCAGCAGAGCAGTATTGCTACTGCTGAAGCCTACAACAATTTTATCAGCACTCGTGACCTATTAGGACCTTGCCCCACCCACAGCTCTAACTGTGCAGACCATAAAAAGAGCTGCAAAGAGGTAATATGATCACACACAAAACACAAAAAAATACGCCATATGTGTGGAAGCCATTAATATTCAGCACATCATGGCTGAGCAATACTGAACCTAGAAAAAAGTGCTGCCATGATAAAAATTTTCCTAGTATGCCCTAGATGAGCTAAGCTATTAGTCATTATGATGGAAGTGGTGGGCATAGACAATTTCCTGTGCAACAGCATAAAAAAATAAAAGTTAAAGTGTTTCATGCAACTTGTTAGTGAAAAAAAGCACCTTTTCATTACAGTGGAATATTAATTTAAAGAAAGGCTGTAATGCCTAAACCAAAAAGCTTATTCCAATTCCACAATGACACAAAGGAAGACGTCATTCTAGGTACTGTGAGGCAGGCTGCAATACACACATTCCGCTTTGAATGATGGGTAAAATCAATATTCCATATAATATGCTCCAAAGAATGCCTCAAACAAAGGAAATTAGAAATACAGTATATACTGTAACGCTTATCCCATGTTAAAGTTATTTCTGTGGACATATGACAAACTCCGGTACGGCATTGTTTTTGAACATGGATTTGTGCATGCTCCATTTCTGATATAAATTACTCTCTTATTTTGGTAGGTCCTGCTCCAAGTTATACTCCATCTCCAGCAGGTGGTTACCCAGCACCTACCCAAGAGCCAGCAAACCGTCCACCATGGGTGACTGATGACAGTTTCTCTCAAAAATTTGCACCGGGCAAATCTACAACTTCTATTACTAAGCACATCCTGCCCAAAGCAGCACCACCACCCCCAGCTCCAATCACCACCACCAGCTATACACCTCAGCCTGTGAGCCACCCCCCTTCACAAGCCCCTCGGGGCCTGATTCAGCGTGCTGAGAGATTCCCAGCAAGCAGCAGGACCGCTCTGTGTGCGCACTGCAACAGTATCATTAGGTAAGTACAGCACCAGTAAGAAGGTGAAATCAAAGCTATGTTTACCAATAAGTTCCCGGTCATTTCACATAATTCTGCAACTGTTTGAGATTAAGCAAGGAATATATTCAACATCTGTTTATCAGAAATTTTTCAAAAATCATATAAGGGTCTACTTTAGAGACAGCAGTTTGGCCGTACCATGTTATATAGCCCATTTAAAAAATGTGGGCTGCAATGTTTAACCCGTGTTGCCCTACAAAGCTTAATGCAGCAGCGAAACATCCGTAACTGGAGGAGAGCGAGCCTTTGACAGGTCACATGATTAGCCTCTACTCCCAGCTTTTTAATGATTAACAATTGCCATTCAGGTTTATTGTGCTCCACCAGCTTTGGATTCCTGAAGCCAGTGGAGTGCAATGCACACTTGTAAGGCCCACTGGTGCAGGTTTTTTTTAGAAGTGTTATGACCATGGTACTGCTGTTTAAACAGACCTTTTCTACATACAGACCATTTTTAAACAGACCATTTTTAAACAGACCATTTTCTACATACACCATGCACATCGGATAGCTTTACTAATTTTAAAGAATAATTTGCGGTACACTAGTATGCAGGGCTTAGCATCTGCTTGTAGCAGACAAAGCACGTGGCATGCAAAAATTTTCTGGGAAGAACATGTGAGAACTACAGACGCAGTGCCTCAAATATAAGCACATTGTTGTAGATTACAGCCAAGGATTATTTAGACACAGCAATCTTCCTAGTGTATACTAAGGACAGTTCTATAGTAAAGTATGTTTAGTCAAAAAAAAATTAATGTTTTGAATTAAGTGGGAAAGGATTAGAATCCCTGTCATGTTTTACTGCTTATCTAGGCCTCTCTCAAGACAGAAACGCACATTTCATTGCAGTACATTGGGGTTGTCATTTTGAATTGAGGCAATGCAACTTTGACGCAAATGTGTTACAGCACATAATAAAATAATAGTGTTGCTGTTGGTAATTTTTCCTCACTTTCTGTCTGGTGAAACTGTTATTTGCATACAATACTATAAAAAAAAGTTTTGGCTAGACATTTTATTTAAGTAGCTGTGTATTAGAGGAACTTTGGTTTTAAGATGATTGTTATACCGTATATACTCGAGTATAAGCCGAGATTTTCAGAGTGTTCAGATGGGTGAGGGGTTTAGCATTTTTGGTTGTGAACGGTAACAACCATACTGATAATTTGCTTTTCGATGATTTTATATAGAGGACCTTTCTTAGTGGCAATGGGTCGGTCATGGCATCCAGAGGAATTTAACTGTGCCCACTGTAAGACATCCCTGGCTGATGTGAGTTTTGTTGAGGAGCAGAAGGGCGTTTACTGTGAACGGTGCTATGAGCAGTTCTTTGCCCCAACTTGTGCTCGCTGCAAGACTAAGATCATGGGGGTAAGTAACATATTTCAGTTAGACATGGAAACTATGTTCTCTATTACAGTATATTTAAACCCAATCAAAAAAATATCTAAAATCAATCACAAAAAAATCTCATATAAGCTATAACATGCGTTTTTCAACCGCCGAAACATATCAGCCGAAAATGGCAATTTGGGCAAAATACCTAAAGTGCCATCTTTCAGCCGAAATGGCAATACATTCGCAGTTTCTCTCCTCCCCGCTGTGCGCTGCTCTGTGTCCTCTCTGACAACAGCCCAGCATCTAGCGGGGAGGAGAGAAACTGTCAGGAGACCGAGCGGGGCAGGGAGAAGAGCGCTGTGAGCGTGTCACAGGAGGAGCTCTCTTCACGCACCGCCTCCTGTAACATATCAGCGGTGTGGGGGCGGAGACAGCTGTCACAGGAGGCAGAGCCGGCAATAAGGAGGAGGAGTCAGCTGTTAAATGAGATGGAGCTCTCCTTCCCGAACCGATGGCTCACCCTCCTGTGAGAGCCAATCCAGGATGGAGAACGGCATACAAACACTGAATGTTTGTAAATAATTGGACATATTATGAATTACTATGTACCAGTTATAAATGAATAGGAAGTACTCTACCTCACTTCCTGTTCTTTAATGATTGGGGACATAGTAACTCATACTACCCTGTTTCCCCCGAAAATAAGACCTACCCCGAAAATAAGACCTATTACTATTTTTGGGAATTGCTAAAATATAAGACCTACCCTGAAAATAGAGCCGCGGGAGAGGCAGGAGAGAACCAGCGGTGCCAACGAAGTCAGCTCTAGAGGAGGCGAGGCGGCATCGGAGGGAGCAGAGCCGCATAAGCTAATGCCTCCTCTATAGCGCCGGCTCCTGTCACAGGCGAAGTGATACCAAATGCACTCTGCCTGTGAGGAATCGATAGTGAAAGCGCACTTCGCTCATTCTGGCCAGCGATTTGGTTAGCAAATTGCTCTTGGAAAGGTACGGCACCCCTGATTGCCCTGATCACCATATTTTTGTACATGAATACATGTAGACTGTTGTACATGAATAAGTGTGGATTGTTGTACATTAAAAAAAATCAGACCTACCCGAAAATAAGACCTAGTGTGTTTTTTTGAGCCCAAAAAAATATAAGACAGTGTCTTATTTTCGGGGAAACACGGTATATCCACAATGTATGAATGAACAGGAACACTCAAGATTCCTGTTCATTCAGTGCTCGGGCTGCAGAAAAAGAGATTGAGGACTCTGTGTCCTCATCTCTTTTTCTATTGTAAAAGGGAAATATCAGGAGTCCGTTTAGACCCCTGTTATTTCACCAATGCCACCACCAGTAAAGTAAAAAAATAAATAAATTAAAAAAAAGAAAATGTAAAAGTTTAGAAAAAAATAAATAAAAAAATAAATATTTTTAAAAATTATAATTTTTCGGCTTCGGCCGGACATTTTTTATCTTTTCTAAAAGAATACAAAATTGGCACATAATTTAATCTAATTTAATTTCCAGTGTATAGTTGATGCCTCATAGAATATATCCACTCAGAGGGATTTAACGTAATATTATATGTTTTAAGATGTTAAAGTTCAGTGAAGCTAATAGATTTGTATGACATATTGACTGACACCTACCTCAATTATGGTGTTGTAGTTTCCTCTGTTTACCAGACATCTGCACCGTAAGGCCCCTTTCACACAGGCTGATCAAGAGTAGATTCATGCCCAAATGCCCTCCTCAACGGAGTAGTAAGAATCGGATGTCAGCGTTGTGACATTTGTGTCTGTCCAGTTTTTTTCTCCATCTTGCGATGGAGTTAAAAAACTAAATGACCGGACCCAATGTCCATCTATGAGGAACCAGATGTAAATGGACATGTGTCCATTTACATAAGATTACCCCCAATCTGGCACAACCATGTCCATTAAAACAAAAAACTGTTCCATTGTTTTTCCGGACCTGGACGGAGTCCGGGGTAAGTGGGGGTAAATGGATGTCTGAAAAACGGAGAGGCCTCAGGTCTAAAAACCTGTATGCTTATTGGCTTAGAGAGGTCCTTTACAATATGATAAATAAATGATAAGGAGGAAAGATAACATGAGAGAAGAAAAGAATCAATACCATAGCATTAGTTATTAACTTCTGTCAATGTGGCAGAAATCTAGGCTTTGTGTAAACTAAGCTTTATTAAGTTTAAACGTTTGAATTAAGGCCAATTTGTATAACCCTATAGAAGCACTATACTTTTCTTTCAGACACTGAAAAAAATGCGGTACATTTTGTCATAAAGTAACTTTGTAAGCCAAGTTATCATGGACATATTTTACTCACAAGTTATCTTCTGACTACTGTTACTAATTATTTTATGTTGGCTATTGGATCAACTACATTTATTTGATAGAAAAAAAGGCATTGTCAAAATGGTCCAATTACTAAATTATATTTAAAAATGGACTTAAAAGCCATTGCCTGATTTTAGGGAAGCTTGAGGGATAGTTCACACCAGATAGATTGTAAACCCTCACGGGCAGGTCCCTCCTTGCCATTAGGGATGAGCAGAACACCCCCGTGTTCGGTTCTAACTCGAACTTTCGAACATGCAAAAAGTTCTAATTCGAACTTAGAACTCAATGCAAGTCTATGACGAGCATTAGAACATGCTATGTTCGAGTCGAACATAGGTTCGACTCGAACGCGAAGCCCATCCCTACTTACCATCTTGTCTTGATTTATATTGTGATTGTTGGCGCTATATAAATCCTGTATAATAATAATAATAATAATAATACAGTTGTAATGCAGTCCGTTCAGTTTAGCATTCAATAGCATTCAATATATGCTGCAGCCAAAATACCCAATGCTTTCCTATAGGATTTCTGGTGCTCTATTCACACCAGTGTAGTCTGTTCCGATGCAGTCAAAAAAAATACTGCTTGTTTGGTATATTTTAGCTGCATCGGATTGCACCGGAACGCATCAAAAACGCATGCAAACACACCTGAAAAATCCCATTTTAAGCAAAAAAACGCATCAATCGCAGTAACATTGCGACAAAATATATTTTATTGCAACTGCGCAGACGCACGCAGTTCGGGTGTAAACTAGCCCTAAAACCCTGACATCAATAGCTCATTTTGATGCTGCTGAGCAATTTGGTAAGCTTTTTGCAGTCAGGATTAATAGGACTTTGCTCTAGGTCAGAAGAAATGTTTGATGTGCAATCGTTAAGTATAGATGGTGCCAGACAAGTTTTGAAATATATGGTGTCCCTGTTGTAGGCTCTGTGCCCTGTTTTATAGTTTTGAGAAAGCATTGAATGCAAATACGTATTTCAAGCATAGAAGAAAGCTCAATGCCATGTTTTAGGTCATATACTTCAGACAGACTGTCTAGATAACAATCCCAAGCTGTGAATAGACCCAACAGTGCATTACAAGGTCACAATGCACCACATTAGCTAGATTAGAAAAAGCCTGGCAGTACAACAAAAAAACAGCATGACCTTATCTCGCTTTACTCACTGCCACATTAAAAGAGGAGTGATGAACACTTGGGAACCATTTCTTGGAAATTATTCTCCTATAGATGCCTTTCTATCTGTAAGATTAGACATGATTTCAAGCTAAAAGTAAATAACATTCAGGAAAGAGGCAATCATGCTTGGCAAACAAAGCTGAATATTCCTGTCTTTTCTACATCTGGTGCCAAAAACATTTTTGCTTTATTTAAGATTCAGTTTCCAGGTCCTAAATTATATGTTTACATTTTTTACTATCTTCCATCATTTACATAAAGGATTGTAAGATAATAATTAATACTATTTCTTGGAAATCTTCATAACCAAGGTTTCCGAGCAAATCGAATTTCATATGGGTGTCGAGAAATCTGCAACATGTTCACCAATTCTCATGAATGGCCCAAGTGAAAAGTATAAGACTATTGGAACAATTCTGGAGGGGCTCCATGAGATCTAATACAAACAAATATGGTTACACTACCCCATAATATTCTATCATTCCTCTAGTACCAACAAAACTGTTTTTTTGTCTAAAAGTATATTAGAGGAAGACTCCTAAACTGTCAGAAGGATGCCTAAACTGCCCCTAAGCTTAAAAAAATATAAACTACTTTGGCTGGAGATGGTTTTTAAGCAATATATGCTGGTTTGGGGACTGTGCCAGCCTATGATTGAGTGATGAATCCTAGTGCTTTCAACTCATTGAAGCATGTACAGTGACCAAACTGATAGCACTATGCAAAGCCTGATTGGCTTAGAGTTTCCCCTCCCTCTCCCAGTATGACACCTACTCTGCATAGGATTACAGGCAACTGATATCAAGTCAGATTTAGTTACTTATGCTTACTGTGTAAAAATGCATATAATTATGATGTAATTGAATTATGTGGCACTTTAACATCTTCCTGAAGTTTAGCCTTCAATATCATATAGGGTTAAACCTTGGATGGCCACATTCTATTGTTTTGAGGTAGGGGGTTGAGTGCTCTCATAGGCTGCTTGTCATTTTCTTTGCTTATCCTATTCTTCAGCGTTACATTATACTATAACAATCAGTGTGCAGCATACAGATCTATAGTCATAGGAATGACAAACTGGGCACTCACTTTAGAATTAGCACTCTGATTCAATAAGACTGTACGTCTTAAAGAAGAACTTTAACGAGAAGGAGCACATAAGGAGGAGTTTATTGTTAGTATTCACATACAATTTAAGCTAGAGGTTAAAAAAAAAGACATTCAAATGTATAATAAAACCCTCTTCTCTGAAATGAGTACAGTAATCCACTGTCCTGTGTAAAGGGGAAGAACATTTACTCTTAATCCCCATGCCAAATAGTTACTAAACTTAGAAAAGGAAGGACATGCCACAGTTTTTCTCAGCTTTAAAAGTTACGAGAGCTTGTCATGTTATATTTAGTTTACAGATCTTATACTTAAATTGTGAAATTATTCAAAATACTGTCTTCTCTCCTTCCAGGAAGTGATGCATGCTCTAAGACAGACCTGGCACACTACCTGCTTTGTCTGTGCTGCCTGCCGGAAGCCATTCGGTAATAGTCTTTTCCATATGGAGGATGGAGAACCATACTGTGAAAAAGGTAACAAAGGCAATTGCAACCGAAAGGAACTATTAAAGACCTATGTTCCTCTGTGTGCTACCGGATCACAGTTCATTATAAAATTACAGTTACATGTTAATGTTTTGGCTATTTTGCTAAAGATGCCTTTGGGTCTGATAACTGATTCATCTCACATGTTCAGTGCAAAGCACACTGTTCTTCCACAGCCCTTGGGGTATGCTACCTACTGAATTTAGAGGAAAGAGAACTGCTCATAAGAAAAGGACCTGTACATAGAAATATTTATATACCTGAAGTATACATACATTCTACTGTGTGTACATATAACTCACAGGCAGTGGGTTATGTTAGTAGCATTATCTTTGCTTACCTTTGGGAAACAATGCAACATTGTACACTTTCCAGTGCATTTGACTTTATTAAACAACTTTGGCGTCAAAAGATTCCAGTGCTGGGAAGAGCAGGACACTCAAGTGCATTGATCACGCCACTAGCGTGTACAAAACATTAAAATACAACTGAAGGCTCCTGTATGACAGTCTAAACAAGTAATAAATCCAGTTACCATGGACAAGCCTCAAAGTAAAAAAAACACCTTCCTTTACTTTCCCTAACAGAGCCAAATCCTCAAATCTTGTTGTATGTGACACACTCCCCATCCCAGACACTGCAGCTCACAGTGGGAGGCTTTCAGCAGCAGATGCAGTACTATCAATCCAGAAACCAGTGGGCAGCACTAGGTGTGCCTAGGTGTTGACTGACAAGCTACAGGCTTCTAAATCAGCAGGGGCAATGCTGATAGCCAGGTCCCCTGCAACATATTTTCACACTACTGTAGTGCAAGCATCCACATCCTACATGAGAGTGGTGACTCTGCTCTGAATTCAAGAGCAGTGCAGCATCATTGTCACCCTATCACAGGAAGTTGCATTATGTGGACTTGACTGACAGACACAACAGGTATTTTTGGGATGTTGCAGGGGACTAAGAGAAACTGTAAGTGAAGATGCACTTATAATAAAGTTCTGCAGCACATATTTTTTCATTGGAGGCCATAGTTATGCCAGTGGGTAACCGTACCTACTGACAAGTACCCACTATAAGATATCAGTTTTGATTGGGTATGGTTAAAAATTCTGATCAAGCTTGTTAATATAATTTTATTTGAAGAGATGTGAAATATTAAACATGCATCATTATAAATGTTTCTTTATGCCCTGTAAAACATTTAGGCTTTAAATCATCAATAATAGATTTGTTAAAGAAGGAAATCATATCATTAGCTCAAAGTCACAAATCTTCCTTTCAGACTGGGTTACTCATCTTTTGCTCTCTGCTAATTCATGACAACTTTCTTATATTAGCTTAAAAAAAGCTGGAATGTGTTTTTATCTCTTCTATAGTAAGTACAAGTGAAATATGAAAACACTCTTATTTTGTTTAAAGTAGACGGGTGTGTGGATAATTACATAAAGCATAATAATGTAACTTGTCAGCATCATGTATATTCCATCTTGCCATGTAGACTTAGAGTCCTGTGTGAGAGAGAAGGAATTCTGGGCTGGTGTTAAAGTGCTAAATCTTGCACTACCTGCTTAAGATTTGAGCAGCAGCTACTGGGAAAATATTACAGTTTACTAGGCTAGGGAGCGTCATGCTACAGGAAGCCGTATACATAAATAGTACTACATTGCCAATCCCTATTGAGTTTCACAGTCAATATTTATCTTGGTGCAGATTAAAGTAGTATTGGGAGAGTAACATATATTCTTCCCAATACTTAGAGCCAGCGTGTGAAACTGCAGCTGCCACATGCCGGCCAGGGCTGGATTACCATAGTGGCTACTGCAGTGCCAGCTCTAGGCCCATCACTGAAAATAGGCCTGGCTTGTCCAGATCACCTCTGTATGCCCGATGGCAATCCAGGCAGCCTGGGCAGAACACAATCAGGTAGAGGCGCTGGCGGCTCTTTAATCAGGCATATTAGGCAGCAACGAGGTCCCAGCAAAGAGCGAGTGGACACCTAATTAGAGAGCCACCTCTGCTGCTTCCCGTCCAACAGCACCAGGCACATGATGCTCTTAATCTGTCCCTGATGCTGGCTCTATACCGAAATCTAAGCATTCATGTAACAACTGATTGCCCAGCTCACAGTCTCTTCCTTGCAGGGAGCAGTAATTGTTGGTCACCTTTGCCCACAGAGATTCCTCCCTCCCCTCTCTGTTCCTCCAGCCCTCAATGGAGGGACACACAGGGAAGGGGCTAGGCACAGCTGGCTCTGGCTCTACAGAGGCAAAGCCAGCTGTCAATCAGGCAGCTAGGTGAATCTCGACAACATTGTCAGGATCCTTCCCACCTGCACCCTGGATTTGCGCTTTTAGCAGATATCAAGCATTTCTCGCTGCCCATATTCCCACTACTCTAAAGAAACACTTCTTTTTAGTTTTAGATGGAGTAGGGGGAGCTTAGAACCACTAACAGGTTTTTAAATTTGGGGTGCATCCCTTACTTCCTGCTGTGACACCAATCACCTAAGACAGGAAAAGAGGGGACATCTCCCAAATAGGGACGCTGACAGTAAAAACAAACTTAATAGAATGTCCAATCCTTCCCCTGATCTATCCAAAAACATTTGGCAGGAAATTAGCCTAATGCAAATTATTCCCAGAGCACTATGTCTAAGCTAAAAAGACACAGAGCAACAGCCACTGAGTGCTTTATGGCTCAGTTTGTGTGCACGATTGAAACTTTGGACTAAACCATCTGATAAGGTAGTATTGACTGCTGTGATAGCACATTGGGTACTAAAACCCTTCCCTTTAACATGCACATACCTTCCCATGTGCTCTGCAGAACTGCACACCAGCAACCCTAGCAAGTTAATGCTGAAATGACAACAGGGTGTAGAAGAGCCCAGCCAGCTGATTCTGTCTACGGCAAACTATCAATTAGAAGCTTGTGGTCTTTTCAGTACTATAGCTGGTATTGTTGGTGTGTAGTGCTGCAGAGCAAATTGTCATATTCCTGCCACCCATTTACCTGAAGAGTCTTCTCAAAGAGCATGTTAGAGGGCAACAAAGACTTTGAAGAATTAAAGATTTAAAAGGAGAGGTCTGGAGGGCATAGGGGGAGCTAAAGAACTTGGGTGTACTGGGTGATTACCAGGTGTGTACCCCACATATACATGACTATGCAGAACTTTAGAAAGCATTGTAATGCATGCATCTGGTCACAAAATTAGGAATCATCCTATTCTAGTAACTGCATGCAGAAAATGCCGTAAAAGTGTACAAAGTTGTATAAAAATGCACAGTACATAAAATACATTAACACAACAGATTTAAAATGTAAATTTTTAGATGCTGAATTGTATGGGGCATAATATTTTGCCAGAATTTTGTACAGTTCCTTCTTTAGCCTCAGTAAAATATACATGCTGCCATTACCTGCACTGCAGCAGGCTTGGCACTTTTTTATTACATGAGCCGCATCCATTCCAATGAGGAGGGGATCTCTAAACAGATACTCTGCTGAATCAGAGGAGAACAGAACAGATATCACTTGTGACATCAGTTTTCTATTGGGTACCCACCATAGCTCTTCAAAAATGATAAAAAGGTAGTGTTTGTACAGTAGAAAGATCCTAAACACAGCTCTGAACAGGAGTAAAAATTTGGGACCATAGCCATATTAGGAAGTTATAGATCAACGAGTTAATAGCATTCTTGTTTGCTTTGCAGATTATGTCGCTTTGTTCAGTACAAAATGCCATGGATGTGATTTCCCTGTTGAAGCTGGAGACAAGTTTATTGAGGCCCTCGGCCACACCTGGCATGATAGTTGTTTCATCTGTGCTGTGAGTATCACCTTCCACATGACATCTTATCTTGTTATAATAGTAAAAAAGAAAAAGCTACAAAATGTAAAAACAAACTTTCATATTTTTCCACCACATGCCCTATAATTATGTGCTTGGTCATGTTAGGCCCATCAAATGTGTAGGCCAGGCTTAGTCACATAGCTAATAATTTAATTATACATCATGTAAACATTCTTCAAAAACATCCTGAGTAACATATTGATTTTGGGTTATAGGTTTGCCATGTGAATCTGGAGGGCCAACCCTTTTACTCTAAGAAGGACAAGCCTCTTTGCAAGAAGCATGCTCATGCCATCAACGTGTAAGAAGTACCACTGGCTCCCATGCTGGAAGAAATTGAAGAGAAAATGGTCAACACTATTGGTCAACAAAAGTTTTTGCATGTTTGCAACACTGCAAATGATGATGCAGTTAAATCAGTTTTATAAATCTAAAAAAGCAACACCATCGTACAACACAGTACAAAGAAATTGTTTGGTTTAAGAAATCTATGCAAAGAGCATATGTGTAAAATTTGACAGCTAACTTTGTTGCTGTGCCTGAGTGCGATTTTTTTTTTTTTTAATTAGGAAAAATTTGTTGAAATGTACATCAAAAGCGCTAACAGAATAATCGATAGGGATAAAGAATACTTGTCATATAAGTCAGTATAGCTAAGTGGGCACATGGAGCGCCTTGCAGTTTTTACTGATACTACTGTATTATTCGTTATCCTTGAAATCTAACAGAAATAGAATCTTCTGCTAGACTCATCCAGATTGACGTGGTCTCTGGAAAAGTCATCAGAATATTACATTTTAGTGACAGGTATTAAATGATACTGAAATTGTGGAAAATCTTCAAATGTTTTAATGCTGATTACTTAAGCTTCAAACTCAAGACTTAGTCTAGGCCATCGTTTACACTAATGATACATCAAGCACCACTTTCAGAATCAAATTAGCCTCCCGAGAGGTCACGTTTAAAAGTGACAGAGCGCCAATAAAAAAAAATCGTGTTAATTCTGTTTCTAAAACATTACAACGCATTGTATATAACCACTGCCTGATCTGAATTTACGGCTGTGGGAAAAGTTACCTCCTTGACGCCAAAGGGGTTTATTAAAACATACAGTCCTAGAGCAGTTTTGCAAAAGTGCATGAGGAAGTCATTGTTCAGATGATGCTGATGGGAGATTGAACACAGAGCTGTAGCCCTAGCAGAAAAATAAGCAGAGTGCCAAGCAACCAGATGTATGGTATTTTTAGAGCCGCCGTGGATAGTGTTTTAAAATAAATGAAGTGCATCTTAGCCAAAAAAGGAAGTGCTGCTCAACTGTTTATATCATGGTCCCCCGGCACCTTTCTAAGCAAAGAGGGATTGGGCAATACATAGCCTGGGTGCCAGAACAGAGTAGTCCCAAAATGATACTTCAGTTAAAATAACTTATATATATATATATCTAAAAGGATTTGCTACTTAAGAATGTTTTATTACTAGGATCATTGTGTTACTTCATAGCTAATACAGAGCAAAGATTCTCTTCTCATTTACAGTCTACAGAGCTTTGCAGAATGTTGTGCTTCAGATGGATTGCATTTTTACAAAGCTCTAGCTTTACATGTTTTTTTTTTTTTAGGATTACAGACTGATTAATGCAAAGTATATGAGAAGGTACATTCAATGCATTACTGCCACCCTCATTTGTGACACTTTGTCCAGATTGACAGATGAGGTTAAAGTAAGTTAAAAGCTGATAACATTAAGCTGTTTTCATTATTTTCACATACGATGCCAATTATTTCTCGTTTCCTGGGGCACCAAAAGCTAAGTTGGCAGTATGTGAGATGTTCATGGTTCATACAGATACAGTATGTAAATAGGTTTAATACTGTAAAGTTAAAACACATACCAGTGCAGTGTGTTGTTTTAATATCAAACAGAATTGGATAACTGAAAGTCATATTACATTCTTGCCTATTTTGCAGCCATTATAAAAGTTACTATACGCCCCACAAACTGCTTGATGTCTGTCTTGAGGGGTGCCATCTTACTCTTGCTTCTGCTTACCAATCTCACAAAACTCTGCAGCTTGTTACTGGAGAGTTGCCAATGTCACAATGTCACTATACCGAACACACAGTAGGGGATAATGATACCTCAGTAATTCTCCAGTCAAATGCTGCGGAATCTGAGGAAGATCTAAAGAAGGCGAATGGAAGTAATGTCAGGTCCTGTTACAGCTAAACCTGTAATGAGAAATCTATGCCCTCATGCTGATCCAATGGTTTTAATACCTTGACTGAATAAATATGCTGATCAGAAGTTCTGACTTCATTTTCGCATTGCTTGTTCAAGGGCAGCAACACAAAGCACTGAAGTCCGACAGACAGAATATGAAATTTCAGAATGAGAGCAGCAATTGCAGCCCCATATTTGACTTGGTACAAGTTTCCTTTGTGAACCTGTACTTTGTCCATACAGGGACGCAAATACCATCCTCCTCAGCTGTACATGCCTTCCTTCTTTTCCTTTCCTACCACAACCCATGTAAACCACAAGTTGCCGAACACTAAAAAACGTTCTCCCCACCCCATATGATACTGCTGGATCCCTAATCAGCCAGTTATCAAGCAATGGCGCTGGCAGCAGGGTGATGGAAATGTATGTTCTGCTTGGGGAGGACAGTAGTTAATTGAACCCATTCTTTTACATTGTGAGGGCAAGACACAGGTTCACTCTAAATAATAATTGTTAATGGTAAAGGTTAGATGTATTTTTCTATAGGGTATGGAAGTTAGGGCCAGAAGTGGGTGAAAAGCTTAGTAAAGATGCAGGACGATGCATGTTAGCACAGTCATTATTGCACGCAATTAGATTTTTTTCTTTAACGTGGTTTGAAGCATTTTTTTCAAACTGAATATAAAGCTGCAAAGCAAGACTACTAAATGCTCTGCACCTCCACCATACATGTAAAACAGTTTAGGCAGCATGGCTTTGAGAATGTTTACATATCTTCCCCTGACATTATCAGATCTTCTAAGACCAAGACATAGAATAGTAAGTAATTTTGAATATTTGTTAACACATGCCAATAGAGGCTAAGGATTTGAAAGTTGTGCTGTATCAAAGCTGGCCTAGCTAATCTTGATTTAGTAAATACTTTGGTGTGTGGATGTATATTTTGTATGTTGTTTTAGCATGAGTGCATTTACAGAATTACTAAAAAGCAGATGAGCAGATTTGTTTTATGTCAGTATACCATTCTTGTCAACAATCTCGGGCTGAATTATGAGACAAAGTAGGTCACATCCATGATCTGGCCAAAAGTACCCAAAGCATGATATGTCCTTCTTCACACTAGAGTTATCAGTTGACACTTCTAGGATATTTGCATCTGATAAGTATGGCATACAGGCTACATAGCAAATCCTGCTTATACAATACTTTTAGCACAAGCATAATTTGTAAGCTAAATTCTCAGAAAAAGCTATACAATATATTTTCCTAACTGTACTCATTTTTAGTTTTTTGCCTTTGTAATATACACAGCTTTTACATATACAGTATTCCAATAGTAATGGAATCGAAAGCAAGAAAAAAAAAAAAGTATATTTAAGTACACTTACTTCACAAAATGACGTGTGCCTTTTAGTGCGTGTGTGTGTGTGTGTGGATAAGGAACTGTGTATACAAATATACAAAATTTAATAGGATTTGTTTGTGGAAAATTAAAACCAAATGAAATATTGCCATAAGTAGCTAAGTAACAAGTAACTATGCAACTTTACCTAATATTTTCTACTGTTTGAGTGACTAATATTGAACTAAATTAATTTTTTGTGGATTATAAAACTATTTATATAAAAATAGGAAAATAACCAGAATATAGAGTTTTAGCGCGTAGATGAAGGTATTTATTTATTTGTGTGTGACTATTCTATACTTTGGATTAAAGTTTGATAAAACAAATTTAGATGTGCAATTGGGAATTGAACTTCAATAAGCTCAGTTATTATTGCATTTTTAATTTAATAATTTTCAAACCTATTCAAAATGGGGTTTAGCACGGAAAAGGTAAATTAATGTACAAAATGTGCATACATAGTTTACACCTGAAGCATGGATGGATGTATGTTCAGGTTTCATTTTACTTTTGTTTAGCTCTATGTTCAAACATAGGAGGAGTTTAGCGTATTTGGTGCCTCAGTCTCAAAAGTTTGCCCCAACGGTCTGCACTGCATGTTATTGGTAGAGAGGACTGAGTAATAAAGTCTTTGACCTAGTTATAGCCATGCTGGGTTTTAAGCTATATACACATTTATAGTATGCTTACTTGCCATTGCATTGCAAGTTGCCAGATAATGGCTATTCATATTAAAGATATCCAGTCTCTTTGGATATTTGCTTGTTGTGTTTACAAGAAAACTAAACTATAGACTCACACAACCACACAAGTAGCTTACTGCCCTATACACTAGAGAAATGTATAATTGGATGCACTATAAATCTACACATTTACAGAGTAGTGGCACATCCACTTATTTTCTATTTTAACTCAAAAGGGTGCTCACCATTATAATATAAAATCCAGCTTTCTACCTTTTTCATCTTTTCTCTGGGATTAGGACCTAAAGGAGTGTCTGTGGCTTAAATGAATGCAGTTCTGTCATACCAAGCCCTCCCTAGGTACATAAAGTAAATCAGACAAAATAGGTTTCAGAGCAGTTTAGTTTGAAAAACTGATGATACTACAAATTGTAATGCATGCGGCTGGTTCTCCAAGAATTTTTTTTTTAAAAAAGTACAAAAATACATTCAGTGATTTCCGAAAAGATGTCCAAAGTTTAGGTTTTGTGATACAGTATTTAAAGACACAGTAAGAGTCTATGGCCGCCAAAGGGCAGCAAATTTAGCCCAGACCTGTTAAGAAAAAAGTTTATAATCACTCTCATTAGTTACACTCCCGAGCCTGTTGTTACTGCATGGGCTGTCTGAGCACTCCTGCTCTGTATCCAAAGTCCAAGGTGCTTCTGGAATTCATTTAAAGCATATCTAAACCCCAAAACGAAAATGTAATATACTTCAGATTAATAGACCCTCGATGTGCTGGCTGCATTAATTTTCTTTTAAGTATAAGAACATGTAATTATAGAAAATACCTGTTAATCTTGCTAGAAATGCTGTGTCTTGGTCACTTTCTGTAATCCTAAAAGAAAGCACAAGCATTCTTATCTGTCTTGTATAAACTACTAGTCCCATAAATCCACCATGTTATAGAGAAGAACAAAGGCAGGCATGTTTGAAGTCCAGCCTGAGTGACAACCGAGGCTCCTTCCATAGATAGTGAAGAAATTAGGCCTTTTTCACATGGCGTTCTGATCAGGTCCTCCTGCTTTTCAGGCAGACCTGATCAGAAGATCAATGTTAGTCTATGGGGACCTGCGCCTATTTACATATGATTACCTCTGAGTCTGCTTAGGTCTGAAAAAAAAGAAACAGAACAGAGTTTTGTTGTCACAGACCTGAATGTGATAGATCAGAGGTAATCTGACATCTGACTTCCTATAGACATAACATGGGTCCAGTTCATTTCGGTTTTTTTCTCCATCAGAAGATGGAGGAAAACTGAACAAAGTATGTCACAAGACATCTGTTTCATACTGCTCCATTCAATCCGTGCACGGATCCCCTGCTGATCGGAATGGACACTGCCTGTGTGAAAGGGGTCTTAACGTAACCACAGAGGGACAGGAAGAGTGTTATTTACAGGATCACTAGGTGAAAATAAAGGGAAAGAAACTGAAAAAGAAAACAAATGCAGTCCCCACATCTAAGTATAGGTATGCTGCAATATATTACCATTTTGTGTCCGGGTTGCAGTGCAAGATTTTACACACTGTTTGAGAGTATTACATGAAGCCCTCAGACAATTCCAGAACAGTGACCACACAGAAGTACCAACCCTAAATATTCCTCAAGAATTACACTGCAGAGTCTAGACTTTGCGCGCATAAATAGCGCAGTATCTGTTTTACTGATGCAAGTACCTATGAAGTTCTGGATTGTTTTTAGGTTAAGATGTATGTTGTTTGAGTGATTATTTGGCTGAAAACAGCTCTGCTGCAACTCAAACATCAGTCACTTCACTTCTGATTTTTAGAGTAATTTTGCTTATTAACTATAGCTAGCAATGTTTTTATTTATTATATTTTTAGGTAAGGGGGTTTAAATAGGAATTTTCAAATTTAATAAACGGGTTGCTACTTCAAACATGAGGAAAAAAAATGGATTCACAATACTATCTACTCTACATACTCACAGGAATAGAAACATTTAGTTCACCCTCAGAATTCAGATGATTTGGGTTGCAGCCCTATTTATTAGAAAGGCAGTTAATTGCTTGAGCTATGGTAGCATTAGCTTGTACAGAAAAACAATCCCCCATGTTCTGGTGCTCGTTAAGGGTAGACAGCAATACTAAGAATACTTTCAATTGAAAGAACAGGCAGTTTATAGCTTTTTTATGGATCTCTCTAGCAACATTTTCCCTTGCAATCGTTAGTAGAGCTGCCCCCTTCCAGGAGGTCAAAAAGAAGGTGTCACCCTATTGCAGATGGATTCTCCAATATTTGTCTATTCTACATTGTAAATCTATTTGGGAAGTGTGACACCATCAGCTGACTTTATAATGGATGGGGCAGTCAGGAGAACTGGGAATCCTGCTGGTGCCATGTTGCCACTGGAGTTGTGAAGAATTCTAGTAGCATTGATGTCACTGTTGGCATTTCAGAGAATTCTGCTGGTGCCATGCTACCACTAGAGTTTGAGATTTCTAGTAGCATTGAGGTCACTCTTGGCATTTCAGAAGATTCTGCTGGCGCCACGTTGCCACTGGAGCTTTGGAGAGTTTTTGTAGCATCAATGTCACTGTTGGTGTTTCAGAGAATTCTGCTGGTGCCATGTTACCACTGGAGTTGTGGAGAATTCTGGTAGTACTGATGTCACTGTTGGAGTTTCAGAGAATTCCAGGGGTGCCATCTTGTCAATGAAGTTTCTGAGAAGTCAACATGTGGCTCAGTATGTCACCAACTGCGCAAAAATGAAAATATTTCAGTGGAGCTGCTCTTTAATGGTTTATAGTTCTTTAAAAAAAGAAAGTAACATATAAGTATGTAATAGTATAGCACATATGCCTACTGTACACAAAATACCCAGGGCTCAGGTTTTACAAGTTACAGGTGAATTCCTAGAAGTCTAATGATTTGGTAGGCTGGGTTACTGCACATTAGTGATCTTTGCATAGTGATTAAAGCTGAACTCCGGACAACCAGCTAAATGCACAATTTAAATATCTATACAGGTGCTATTTTACCTGCCAAAGGATTTGCCTTTCTGTCCGTTCAGTCTTGAGACTTACACAGCTCTGCCAGACAGTAGGGTCAGGTTGGTGACCTGATTTCTCATTGTTACAGTAGACAGTATGGGTCATCTCTCTAAGGGCCAGTTCACACCACAAAGATAGCAGAATGTTGATACCAATACAACTTCAGATATTTACACTTTGTGCATCTAAAATTTATTTAATTTTTTTCAATGTATGCATTACTTGATTTTTTTTACAAATCTGAATGGAGTTCAGCTTTAAAAAAACCCATGACTGTTTTCATGGGGGCAATGTAACACGATGCAGATATGCAGTAGCTATTTGCAACCAGTTTTGATCTTTTTAGAACAATCTGATGTGCTTGCTTGTTATGCGTTAATGTACTTTTGCACAGCTGGTAGATTAATGAGATTTGCCAACACTGCCTTTGACAACAATACAGAAAATGTTGATATTTTTGACATCACAAAAGATAACTGTCAATGTAAAACGAGTTAAGCTACCATACTATAAATGCAGGTACCAAAAGTCCTCCTTAGCATCCACAGGGACTTATGGGCACAATATGCAAATCATGGCTTTTAGTTTCACAATGGAACTCTGCCTAACCCTCCTGTATCCCTCAATGCAATGTGACCAACTTACTGAGCTATAAATGTGCACATAGCTAGCAAGAGGACATGCCAGAACTCCAGGGTGGAGATAAAGGCCACAGTTTGTACATTAGGCCCCTGCATGATCTCCAGGAAGGCATTTAATGTATGACAGCTTTAAGGGTTTTACATTTGATCAGGCTTACTCAAATGTGAACAATAATCGCTTTGCCACTTAGGAACTATTTACTTAGTACACAGAGGCTGTTCTTTTTGTAATTTGCTTTGAAGATAAATGTTTCCATTGACATGAGCACAAATGTACGTTACATTGAGAATTATGTTATTTTGCACAGAATCAGTCACCAGCTTCCAGAGAACCAAATTTCATGTACTTTTCATTTTGCAAAAGCCTATAATATAATTTTTTTTTACTGGTGCTTTACAGTAGTTATATTATGAATAAGTCATGACTAAAGGTAACCAATAGACAGTCCAATAGTTACAAGTAATGCTCACAATTCCGAACATTAAACTTACAGTTGGTGGTGGCTGCTGTATATGGAGGTTTCCTATCCTGTTGGAAAATCTCCCCAGAAATGGACCCGCGCTTCTCTTCTTCTACACAACAGAGAAAATGGCTAAATTACCATGTGAGCACCAGTGGCGTTACTGTGGGTCCTAGTTCTCAGGACCCACAGTCCCGAGACTTTAAGGACTAGACACCTCGTTGCCTGTTTATTTAGGGACATACCTTCCCATCGACCACCAGGCTAATATCGAATGTTTTTGGCACACAGAGGACAAAAGTCTAATGTCTCATAAGAACCTAAATCATTTATATATTTTAATGTAAGAGACCAATAACATGTTACCAATTTTAATGATCTGACCTTGATATATACAAAAGTCTATGGATCCTCTTGATGATCTTGGTTCTCTGCCTGTTGAGCTGATTTTTGTGCATTTAGTAAAAGGGCTTTATTTACAGCGTATGTAAACCCCAAATCTTTGTCCAGCATGTTTCAGTATCATGCCTTAATGTATACAGTTTTCTTCAGCAAATGTTTTGCAATTTTTTTTCGCTGGAGATCCTGCCAGTAACAGAACTTCCTGTTTCAGGCTGACAACGCTAAGCCACTGCGTCGAAATTAGCAGCCACATTGGTAACCTGCCGGATGTGCATCTTAATTTGGCCATTGGACTGTATCTAGTCTGCAAATGCCTTCTGCACACCTGATAAGCAGGCCAATGGCCAACTGAAGGGATGCACATGGCAGGCTGACAATAATGCTGCTTATTGAGGGGGCAGAGGCTTAGCACTGTCAGCATCTTTACCTAAGAAACTTTTAAACAAATTTACAAAAAAAAAATTTTGTTTAAGAAATCTGTAGTGATTCATGATGCTAAACACATAGAAAAATAGATTTATGGGTTTACATACACTTTAAAATAATGAAAGTGCAAAGATATGTAGGAATATATTTCCGCCAATTAGAAATCAGCTTTCGTTTAGCTGGCCATACACCGGTAGAATTTAGTTTGGAAAAATTTGTTTTCTAAACCTTTGTTCGATTTTCTAATAGTTAATGGAGTCAAATAGATGATTGTTTTCAACTGTAGTGCCAAAAAAAAATCATAGGAGCAGGATATAAATTTTTTCCTCCTATGGACTAAATTACAACAGTGATTGTACAACATGTGGTTTTAACTCAGGAAACTCCATTTATTCCAAAATTAACGTTAAAAACTACTTTTTGATCTACGTTCGTCAAGTCTCAGATGGCAAATTTGAATGTTCTGATGAGATATTTCATATGTTATATCTGCCAGTGTATGGCCAGCTTTAGTGTGTCTAAAGAGTCTACTGAAAGATGATGGTAGTTGTTGTGGGTGTTTTGCATATTAATACTTTCCTACATGGTTGTCCAAAAAGTCCAGTTTGGTAGAATCAAAGCTTCACCAAACACTGTCCTTTAGCAGCACGCGTGTCCTGCTTTTATACAATATGTAAAACTGTGCTTTACAGAATAACTCATGTAGTGCCTGAATGTATCATGCATTTATTTGCTTCTGTAATACATATCTCTAGCTAATGTCTGTGTAGACATACACTGAATGGAAACAAATAAACGTTTTGCTGCCTACATGTCTCAGTACAGTCTTCTTTACTTTTGTGTTTTTCTTCCCAAGAGTAAGGCAAAACAACTCAACACAAAAACAAAAAAATAACAGTACCATGCTGCTCGGCCAATATGAGACTAACATGGCCACCTGATTTATAACAATTGCACAGTAATAGAGACAGCATCTGTGCCAGAGTGATTGAACACTAAACTCAGGAGTTAAACCTTAAAATTGTATTTAAGTACCTTAAGTTTTTTTTAAAATCTGTATCTTATTTGTGTATCACTCGGCTGTGGATTCTCAAATCATATCTGAATGAATGCCGACACTGTCCCTCCTACTGGAGGGTGGCTACTTTTATTCCCCATTGTCCCTGTGTGTTGTAAAGCAGTGGTCCCCAACCACCGGTCCGTGGATCAAATGGTACCGGGCCGCCCAAGGAACATTACATTATTTCCATTTTATTTACTGTGGTGTATTTCTCTCGGGTTTGTCCGACTTTCCAGGACTAGAGGTTAACCGGGAGCTGAGAGACGTCACCTAAAGCCGCAACAATACCGTGCATGCGCAAAATATCGTGATATCGGGGCGGTTTTAGGTGACGTCTGGAGCTGAGCGGCTGCAAGCGGCAGTGGCGTTGTAGCTTTGGTAAAGAGAAGGTGTGTATCGCTCTTCTCTCTGTTCACCGGTACTTTCTCATGTTTAACAGTGCTTGGTGTACGTGTATATTGTGTTTGCTCAAATTTAACCCACAAATTAGCAAAAATGAGTACGAAACAGACGTCGTTAGAAAGTTTCCTTGGGAAAAAGAAAAGGCCCAGTGAAGAGACAGAAGAAGGGCCTTCAACATCAAAGAAACATGTAACTTTTAACAGACAATACCATGAGTCCTACTTGAAATATGGATTTATCGGGACAGGTGATTCCCACACACCAAAACCGCTCTGCATAGTTTGCGGCGACCAGCTCTCTAATGAGGCAATGAAACCTTCAAAACTGCTTCGCCACTTGAACGCCAATTTTAACGCGGTCTAGCGGGCCGCGGTAAAATAATCAAACGTTGACCGGTCCGCGGCAATAAAAAGGTTGGGGAGCACTGTTGTAAAGTATCCACCACTCCAAGCTCTCTCCCATGATGATGATCTCATGTTTAGTTTACTAATTGGTATTGAGATTGTAGTCAATCATAGAAGTGAGCTTGGAGCGGTGGCTACATTACAACACACACAGGGACCATGGGGAACAAAAGTAGCCCCCTCCAGACGGAAGGCCAGTGTCAGCACCAATTCAGAGATGATTTGAGAATCTACAGCCGAGTGATACACAAATAAGGTAGATTTTTGTTAATAGTTAAGATACTGGAATGCACGTTTTAAATTTAACTCCTGAGTTTAGTGTCACTTTAATAAGCAACGCACTGCCAGTATATACCCCCCTTCACCAATGCAAAGGTGTCCAACTCCACCTGGACGTTAAGGAGAAACAGCTAAAGAGAATGCTATGACAACCCAATATAGGCTGAGCAGTTTGAATGAGAATTTGTAGTGAGCAGAAAATGGAGGTGAGGATTCCTTATTGGTAAATGTTTACTTGGAAGCTGCAGTTTTTATATGCAGCTACACTTATCCTTGATGCTGGCTTCTCACATGCGTGTTGGGTTGACGGGCATTTTACCACAAGTGACTACACATTTTAACACACAGTACTATGTACTGATTTAGAATGGTGCCCCAAGGCACCTATATAGTAGCCGCCATCACACCTACCCTAATCACAACACAGATGCATGCACTGTGGTACATTGTGTTGCTGAAAATGCTTCAGGCCTGATTTTTCCCATGTTGAGATCCCATTTAGAAGTGAATAAATGGTCTTCAAACAATACGCCTTGAATTAACACACTCTCAACTTTGAAGGGGCCCCTAAAAGTCAAACTATGCTAATGCCCAAGTATTAGCTTCTGGAGGGGCAAATTATTAAGTAAACCTGTTACATTAGCTTTCATGGGTAGAGAACAGGTTCACTTTATGTCATTTGATTGTGATCATCTAGATACCTAGAATTCTAAAGAAAGAGTTCAAGGCAGTTTATACTACTAGTAGGTAGCACATCCCATACCTTCTGGGACCAATAACACTGCAATTTTCCAAATCTTAAAATGGGCCTTATTTACTGCAGCTACGTTTTTGGAGTTCAGTCCTCTGCCTTGCTATAACATATGCTCTCATGCAAGTCTTCAAAGCGAAATATAGCTACACATATCTGATCACTTTTTAAGACCTCTACTGGTAAGTTGCCTGCCTTCTTCTAACAATGCTAAATGCCTGGTTGTCTCTGTGTTGGTACTTCTTTAGTCACTTATCTGAAACTAAAATTCTTTTTTAGAAGCAGAGAGCGATGTTAGGCTCTATATTCTACTAAATAATATATTCTGACTCAAGGTCTACAATGATCCAGAGTCTATCAATGCTAAACAATAAATCCACCTACATACAGAAAAACCTAATTATTGGACTCTACAAACCTCTGCATTTCTAAAGACCTGCACCCATGGTAGTGGTATAATAAAAGTGACCAGAGTAACCCATTTTAAATTCTGAATGAGCAATATGTTCGCTAATCTAAGATTACAAGAGACCCTATACATGAGAAGAGGGGGATAAGTACTGCATGTTTCTATCAGCCAAACAAAAGGTAAGTTCAACTGAGGTTAAAAGACAATGACATGATTACAGTAATATTACATAAAAAAACATCACTGTGCCAATTACTCTCCCTACAGTCTTGAGTTCTGACAATTACTGTTTAAAGCTGCACTCCACAATACTATTACATTTTCTCCAGCATTTCTCTTCCTGCTCTACAATAAAATAATTTTCTGCTTTAATCACATCCTTTTCATTTGCATAACCTGCAAATATATTTCAGCAGGAGTGGATGGAGGGACAGACTGGGAATCTCTTTGCTGTCAATCAGCATTTGCAGTCATTGATTGGCAGGACCGACCACTAATTTGTGCAGCCCAAGTCCTCCCACTGTAGAAGGGATGACATAATTATGAAATCATTCATGGAAATAAATTACAGATGGGCATTTACATGATTGGTGGCCACCGATGGAGAGAGGGAGCAGCAGCCATCAGTCTTATGAAACGAAAATCAGGAGGAGCAAGCCTTAATGAAAATATGAATAGTAATTATTCAATGACTGCTGCAACAATTAGAAGGAGGACTAATTTCTTAACCACTTCGGAAAATGCTGGGTTATTGAACGAAAGCTCTATCTAACATTTTGGAACCCTCGGGTTGTTCGGACTTGCTGATACCCTATTTCCGCTACTTTGCATGTTTCTGCAAATACTTATATATATAAATACTAATACTTTACTTTAGGGAGTTATCCACTAAGCTGCCGAAGGCAGCAGAATGAATAATCGAGCTGAAGTGAAATGAGCTGAAGCATTGGCTGTATTCAGCTCACTTCACCTCCCCTCGGCTTGGCCGATCAGCCTCAGCACGTTCGGCCAAACCGGAGGGAAGAGCCTGTTCGTAAGTTAATTCCCTGCTGTTCACCCCTGCTCTGCAAAGGGCCGAACAGCAGAGTGAATTGCCGGACATTCGGCTCATATTTTGGTTCGGTCATCTTGGTCACTGCCTCAGAGGTAGTGAAGCAGAATGAACACGCTTGTAAACAAAAAAAGGAGTGTCCCCTTCGCAAATCATATAAAAACCTTTAGGCCTGGCAGGAATGTTAGGGGGGACCTCAAAGCCAAAAAAAAGAAAAAAAGTGGGGTGTACCCCCCCCCCAAATTCCATACCAGACCCTTAATCTGAGTAGTGACCTGGCAAAGCAGGAAAGGGGGGACGAGTGAGTGCCCCCCCCCCTCCCTGCACTATACCAGGCCACATGCCCTCAACATTGGGGACCCCCTGGAAAAGCACCTTGTCCCTATGCCGATGAGGACAAGGGCCTCTTCCTCACAACTCTGGCCCGGTGGTTGTCGGGGCCTGCGGACAGGGGGGCTTGTCGCATCTGGGTGCCCCCTTTCGAGAAGATGCAGCCCCCCTTGTGAATAAGTAAGGGGTAGTTGTTACCCATTCACCAAATAGTCACCAAAATAGTAAATAAACACACAACACCTTCAAAAAGTCCTTTATTTGAACAAAAAACACAAGTTTTTGACCAGTCCTTTAATACTTTAATTTAAAAAAAAAGTGTCCAACCATGCAATCCAAAGGTCAATCACATTGTCCAGTGATGTAGATCCCCGTCAATCACGATGAAAGACGCCCAACGCGTGCCCACCAGTCTGCTGCCTCCGAACACCCACTGCAAAATTACAGGTCCAAGTCGAATGTAAACAACGGGTGGAGCGAGGCATGGAATCACAACTCGCTCCGCCCATTTGTTCTCATTACATGGCAGCTCACTGCCCTCAAATGGCATGTAAACAAATGGGCGGAGTGAGTCCCGTGAGGTCTGATGTTTGTGTTAGGGGTTCCAGGTACACATCCTGAATACCCTCTAAGACAGGTTGCTTGTTTTGTTATATGCCCTTCCACCTTAATTTCATACATAAAACTCCATCTTGTTTATATCATGGCTAGGGATTGGTAATGCAGCTGAGAACAAATGGTAGACTTAGGATAAGATTTGCCTATTCCCCCATATGTACATCTTGGAGTTATATTCCGACTGTGCCTGTCACAAGCTTTTGGTCACATACCTTATGACGACTGATTGTTCTTGTTTTGCTTACGTATTTTGCTGTTTTCGTATATTGTTTACTCTGTATTTGAAAACTTAAAGAATGCATAAAAAAGAAGGGTGAACAGCAGACCAAAATATCAACAAGCGCACTATCAGTGCAAGGTAAGAGAACTCATTTGCAAAGTGTTTTTACATTTCTGCCTGGGGTTAGGCTTTAAAATGCTTACTTCCTGTAAAATGTATACATGATTTATTGGGATACACACCCGCCTTCAGCCTATGTAGCCATGCCTGTGGAACAGTAGATTGGAAACAGTTTACAACCATTCATTAAAAAGTAACATCCACTCTTTTTTCTTATGGTCAGTTCTTCATTAATGACATACACAACATCGTGTGCAGTATATTCTCAGGAGCATCATGATCATGGCCATTCTATGCCTGGGTGAGATGCTGTAAAGTTCAAGCTTCTGCTAGAGGAATAACATGGCCTCAGAGAAAAGAGGGTCTAATACTACAGGGTGATTTCACATTACTTCCTAGTGATGCTGCAAGTATCAATCCTGGATCATATCTAGATCCTATAAGTGTGGTGGATTCATGGAAGCAATGTTACATGTGTTATAGTGAATTCATCATAACAGTTTGGATTTGAGCAAACAATAAAACACCCCAGTGCTATATATTATATTAAAACCATCGTTTGGAAAACACTTGTACACAATAAGGAGGTACTGGTAGGAAAGGTACCCATGTTAAGGGGTACCTGAGATTATGTGACCTGCTGCAGGGAAACCTTTGCAAACGTTAACACTTAGATACACTTATTTATTGCACACTCCATCACTAAAGATTACAAGAAAAACCCTGCTCTGACAATGTGACCATAAGCTCCACAAACTGGTCTGTAGTGTAAATCGGCATCTGTGTTGTCTTCAGAGTGCACTGGGAAGCCCAAACCAAGACCACTCTTAGGTCTCATTCAGATCAGTGCTTCGTCGTGAATGCAAGGTTTTGGTATATTATGGCAACATACATTAGATCTCTGTTTGCAGCAGTAAGATTTAAAGGCATGTGGCCATCGTGTGACAATGAACATCAAAAGGAATCCTTTTAATTTCTATGAGGCCTGTTCACACCTATACATTGTGCTGCAGTACAACTTTGAAAAAAAGTGTAAGTGCTTTTTTGGTGCTACAGAGTGCATTTTTAGCACTATAGACTTCAGTAGGAAAATGAATGACCTCTCTAAACACAGCACACCTCAATGTCCGGAAACGTGAGTGGCAATGCAATACATAGTGTGAATGGCCATATATACAAATATCAACTTTATCTTAGCTATCTTTGCTACATACTAATTCTGGTGCAATGACATAACCTGCATTAAACCTGAAGTGGCTCAACTTCATTGCTCATAATTACTATGTAGCCCAGGAATCTAGAGATGGCATCTGAAGCTTCTTATACAAACCTTTTGTGGCAAATTGCCATTTGTGTAAGTCCATGGGGGTGATTTACTAACCTAAATACACGCACGCACTAGGTGCGTGTGATTTTTACACAGCAAAACGTTTTTATCAACCAAAAAGTCTCTAAAAGCATATTTCCACTAATGCCATATATGGAAAAATCATGCACATGATGCATATATAATGCTGCTTCACAGTTTAGACAAAAATGGTTAGCTCATGCATTTACATTCCTGCATTCATCAACGCAAGCAACATAACATAGAGCTAATTTACACCACATTACCTTGCAATTCATTGCAGGGCTTTGCACAACACACCTGCTGGGTGTGTACACACTACAAAGGTGTTTAGATTCCACCCATAGATCATGCTGGGAGGGAACACACTACAGAGGTGTATACATGTTCGTGGTGTGTTTAAAAGGTTAGTAAATCAACCCCCATGTGTTGCAGGGGGGCAAATAGACAACTCAAACAAACCAGTGGACAATTAAGAGCAAGGTTTCTTCCTAGCTGGAAAAGTCTTGTGACTCCTCTAAAAACCCCTTTTCCCCTTCAAACACAGCATGTCTGAAAAGAGTTCCCTTATGGCAAATTTCACCCGGTGTCCTAGATGGATACATTCACAATTCCATCCACTGAACAGATTCAGTAGAGACTAGGTACATAATAAATCACTAAAAGGATAGAAAAACAATAACATTGAAAGTAGTCACAGTAATTGACTATAAGTGTGCCTAAAGCTGGCCATACACATTACAATTATCTGCAGATTTTCTGTGGTCAGATGGAAAAGGTGCAACAGATTCCTCCATCTACACTTAACTGTGTGGATGGAGTAATCTGTTGCACTTTTTCCATCTGACCACAGAAAATCTGCAGATAATTGTAGGGTGTATGGGCACCTTTACGGTGCCCACACACCTTACGATAATCGTACGATAATCGCAGGAAATCCCGTGATCGTACGATTATCGTAAGGTGTGTGGAAGCCGTGCGAACTCTACTACTGTAAGGTCGCACGACTTTAAACATCGTACGATGTTTGGCGGGTGTGTAGCATGTTCGTAAGATAAAAGCCGGACGGGCCGGTGTGCGCAAGCGCACACTGCCCGTTCGGCATTGCGGTCATCGGAAGCCCGCCCCTAGGGTGACGTGGCTTGCGATCATCGCAAGTACGATCATCGCAAGTACGATCTGCCTGTCCAAGATAGGCAGATCGTACGTTTTTTTAAGTACCTTACAACCATCGCAAGACAAAAGTCGTGTGCCCAGCATTAGTATAAGTATGTCTTACTTCCATCACAGATCCAACAAATCAGGGATGCATACCCCATGTTAGATTTGTGAGCAGAACAACCAAATAATTTGGCTTCTGGGACCAACTGTACATTCAGAAATGCAGTTTCCTACTACAGATACGGCCTAATATTATAGAGTAATTTTTTCCCCAAACTGCTCATTCAGGCTTGTTTGCATCATTAGTACTGTGTATGGGAATCATGACTTCTATGTTGTAGAGCCTATGGACCGGAACGACTGTACAACCAGACAAGTTATAGAGAGGGAGGCTAAAAAAAAAACCTAGACGCATCCCTTTTTTTAAATTTGGGAGTTAGGTAGATTTGCAGACTTTTCTGCTTTCAAGACATCCTGTCACCAACTAAAGCCCAGATTCAGAACAATCAAGTATTTCAAATGCTTACGTGCAGTATTTTTCCTTACCATAATTGTTTTCTTAATTCACTTGCAAAGTGCCTTCGAGCTTGCTTGACAATTTAAATACTTCAGAAGGTGCAAATTCCCTAGCACAGCCCCTCTCTGCCCCAACACCCCATTCTTCTTGGAGTGTCTAATTGCTGTCTGTTCTGGCCATAATATGGGGACATTGTTCAAGAGGCCCTGTCACCAGTCTATTCATTTCAAGAAAGCTCTACTGCATTTGACAATGATTAAGTGGGGGCTTTTTTTGTTCCTTTTAGCCCACCCCACCATAACATAAATATGCTTATAATGTAAATTTGGCACAAGCATTAAAGTGTAGAACACATCAAGCCAAGTGTGCATTAATGAATCCAACAAGTGAGATGGAGGTAAAGGAGGCATTATGTTCTACATGTGGCTGTTATCCACTTTATCACAGTAAAGGTGCTTAGATATTACTTTTACTTATGCTGCCACTCATCATTTGCAAGCGTTTGTTAATGTACTTTAAAGAGGAAATAGGAGCAGTATTGCAGGAAATCCGCTCCCCTTCCCAAAGTGGCCAATACTCACAGTTTTATGTAGAAAGGAAACAATTAATTGAGCTAGAAAGGAACGCAGCTGTATTTCCTGCTGCTCAACATACAATAGGAATTGCCCTCTTGTACATCACAGGTGTCATGTTGAAAGACGGGCACCACGGGCTAGTTCCAGAGATAAATGGTCAATGCAAATTAATATACTTAGAATGGGCTATCATAAATAAATGTGCTTACTGAAGAATTATATATAGTAAACTAAAAGTAAACACACAAAGACAAAAATGCAGGCTTAATACTCTGTGCAGTACAGTAATTGCCCACAGTTAGTGAAGCTGGTCAGACACCAGTAGAATTTTGTTCAAAAGGAATTGTTTTTGGGGCACACGGTTTATACATTGCTTCACTTCCTGCTAACAGTGTCCTTACCACTGAACCCCTGTGAGGCTTTACTTAATTTGAACCCGGTGGGACTTTCTAAACATCATTTTACTCTGATGACCCATATGTTGACGGGTTCTTAACAGACCATCACGAAAGCTTGGCTTTCTCCTTTCTTACATTTTGCTAAAGCCAAGTCTCATATTCATGGGGTATTTCTTGAGCAATTATTCGCTAAACTATTGGACATCGTGCCAAAATTAAGGAAAGGTCTGGGACCCCTTAAGTCAGACAATACTTACCTCCTGAATTTGATCATCAGATACTTGACATTTGAAGTCTACTGTTAATTTTGAATCACTGGCTGGTTGGCTTCTCCACACCCCTGGGATGTCCTTCTCTCTTCCCCTTTTCTTTCTCTCCTCACTTGACTTTGCTTTTTTTCCCGCTTCTTCTTCTGGTTGGTCTTTTAGCCCTCCCTTTCTTCCTTTATATTCTTGTTGACTTTTTCAGAGGGGGGCTTCCCCCTTTGGTGCTTGGATACCTATGCAAATGACATTGGGGTTTTGTTTCCTGTTAAGCCTATGGTACACCATTTCTACCTTTATTTAATTTGCATATGCTCTGTACTCCTCAACTTTGTTGCTCTGATACCTTGTTATTTATTGATTGAGCTTATTTTCTTCTTTTTGTGAAATATAATAAAAATATTGCACAGTAAAGATTGTTTTTGGAACGTACATTCAATCTTCTAATAGTTAATGGGGTCGAATTGGTTTTTCACCATAGTAAGGAAAGAAATTGAGAATTTAACATTTAAAACAGTGAACGTATTTTTTGTTCGAGAAGCTCCATTAATATTTCATAATTGAATTTTAAAAACAAATGACATTTTCTAAAAACATTTGTCAAGTCTATGATGGCATTATCAACGAGATTTTTCATATGAATGTCCGTTGAAAAGTCTACAAGTGTAAGGCCAGCTTGAAGTGATATTAAGGCTTCAGTTTTTTGTTTTACACCTAGGAGGCCCACCTTTTAATGAATACTCTTTTGATTTTCCTTAAAAATGTTCAGTTCCTAGTTTTCACGGGTGTCTCCATTAGCTAAGCGGCTGCTGTGGAGGTACCCATGTATGTGCGTTCCTGGCCGTGCCCACAGTAGCTGTGTGCCTCCATAGACACACACAGCATGCAGCAGGCCATGCCCTCCTCTCCTCCAAACAGGTTGACTTGAGCGCAGGAGGAGCCTACGGCTCCTCTGCCATCAGTATCCTCCCCCCTGCAACCAGGAAGTTTTGGGGAACAGTGGATCACTTCAGGGACCGGAGGCAGTGACACAGGTAAGTGTAGGGGGACGGGGACCAAAAAAAGGTACTGGTCATTTTTTTCATTTAGGGCTTGTTCACACCATGTCGGGATCATGTCCAGACCAGAACAGTTCGTTCCCGGACCAAAAAAGCATACCAATGTATCCCTATGGTATTTCTGGGCTCTGTTCACACCAGCGCAGTCCGTTTCCGGTCCAGACCAAAAAAACTAAAATACTGCTAGCCTAATTTTCTCTGGTCTGGAATGCATTAGAACACATGGAAATGCATCACAAATGCATGCAAACGCACTTGAAAGCCCATTTTAAGCTAAAAAGATAAACTGCGCCGGAACGTGGTAAAATCGTGGTTAAAAACGCACTGCACTGCGTTTGCAGATCTGCTCCAGAGATGGTGTGAACACAGCCTAAATCAGAGAATGCAGTAAGGTAAAAAACGACCAGCCTTTAATACTAATTTAATTTCCTGGTATTAATTGATCCTCAGCCGGTATATTTCATAGCTGAGCTTGCCAGGTTCGTAGGATCACAAATCACAGTATGCCAAAATTATGACCAGTTTCATTTACTGGAATATAGACTTTGTTTGCTGTTGTGCTTCAAAAATACTGAAAGGTCAGTATGCATAACAGTGAGATTTCATTTATGTAGGGAACTATAAAAACTTTTCTTAAAAACTTAAAAAAAAAAAAGTTTGTAATCTTTTGGGGAGATCAGTGGCAATATATCCCCATCAGATCTGATCATCTACACCAGTGGTTCTCAACTTGTGTAACTTCAGGACCCACATTTGTCCTTGGTCATTAAGTCATGACCCAAGTCGCACTGCAATGGAATGCACAGCATTGCTGTACTGTGGATTCAGGTGTGGGCAATCGAACTGTGGGTGGCAGGTGTGTTTGGGGTGCCATTGAATGGCAACACAACACACCTCCCACACCAGAACACGTGGTCTGTCCACCCAGTCTCACTACCTTACAAGAACACTGGATCCTCAGCCTGGGGTCCAGTTTGGGCTACTGTGACGGAGCACCATTCATATGTGCATTGCTTGTACAACTCCCTTGTGTGCCCTGTAGAGGTGTCGGGAGCCGGAATGTGATGTCCCTCCGGTCCAGGCATCTCTACAGGACACATGAGGGAGCTGTAAGCAATGCACATATGGATGGAGCTCCCTCATGGCCATAGCCCCTTCCCATCCCACCTGAAGCTGACACTCCGGCATATTTTGAATGTCTGCTTGGCCCAAGAACTGACAGTGCTGCACTAGGGGGAGGCTGAGGAGCCTCTCCCCTAGAAAAGTGGAAGGCATGTGGCGACCCACTCAACACAGGGTCGCGACCCACTTTTGGGTCACGACCCACTAGTTGAGAACCAAGGTGCTACACCATGCCTAGCCAAACCAGCTGTGGTAAAAGTACAAATTCCATAAGGCATTGCATGATTCTGATAGCCACAGACATGTTTCCAAGAGGCATATGCTTGATGGGATACGTAGTTGTACCACAGCTGGAGAGCCAAAGTTTGTCCACCCCAATCTATACCTTGGAGTGTATATTTTTCCTCCAAAAATAGTTTTTTAACAAATAAATAATAGAAGAGGAACCCTCTTATAAATGCCACCACAAGCATGCATCTGGGTAGTGACACTCAGATATTTCACCAACCATCAACACCAGAATGCTTGCGATACAAAGGTTGATTTATTGAAGACAAATAGGCAGTTCACTTTGCAAGGAATTATGACTTGTATTTGTGCATGTGGTGCAATTTTAAATTAAAAAATCATTATGTAAGTAAATCTGCTTTATTTGAGTAATGATGCAACAGGGGGTACCACTTTTTTAAGACCAAGTACAAGTACTGTCCCTCAGGTACCTGCCGATACCATTACCGATACTTTTTCTTAGAGGGACAGGTGACATTTTTCTAATACAACACAGACTGAAGATTTTAGGGCAGTTTTTCACCAGGGCTAAATACAGATGTCCCCACAGCCGAACACATGTCCCCAAAGCAGAATACCTCTCATCAGGCTGTGTGTCGATCTCACCCGGGCGACATGTGGACATCTGCAGTGGCTCTGCGGACACTCCACGTCACCAGAGATGCTAGGACCCAGCCTCCTCCACCGGCAGACTGTCTACATCGGCCGACCATCTCTGCGGCTGGGCCCCCGCGACCTCCATGCTACTTCCGGCCCAGTCTTCTCCTGCCAGTGGGTGGCGGGGACCCCAGCTCCTAGACCTGTGACGGCCACTCCGGCTGCACCGCCAGTAGTTCCGCCCCTGGGGCTGTCGTTGGCTGTGCCTCCGCTGGGAAAGAGGAGGAAGAGATAAAGAACTGGACAGGCACTGCCATGGACAGCTATCTGCAGGTCCCCAGCAGGCTGCCGAGGTCCCCACATGCACGGGAACACCTTAAAAGAAACGTGTTAAGCCAAAACGATATTGGTCACAATTGCAAAGTTCCTTTCTGAAAATTCCGATCCTTGGTTGACTCAGGCTTCAAGATTTTCTGAATCCCGGATCTAGAACAAGCATGTAGACAGTAAAGTCAGAACTCGGGATCTGAATTTTCAGAAGAGCCAAGCAATGGTAAGCTCAATTTCTTTACAATAAATCTGCCGTCTTCTAAAATCCAACCAATGATCTTTTAACGTGAACAATGCAAACACCTAAAGCTGTACCCCAACGTCTTTACCCAATAAATATGACCTCCTCCTGTGTGCCCCGGGACCCATGGAGCTCTATTATGTAAAATAAAAATCCAGATTGAGTGCTGGTCCAATTCCTGCCACCTCCCTACTGACCCATCTCACGATGGGCACTCTTACTGGCCAATAGTGGGGTGCTTGGGGGAAGGCAAAACAATCTGTCCACATTTTCAGAAAGTGTGACAGAAAGGAAGAAACTCTGTCTTTAGAATACCCACAATGCCCTGGGGATCCTTTCTCCTGTCCGCACCCCATATTTAAGGTTTTATTTTGAAAACAAAATGAATTCATTTTTACAGCAGGAGGTAAGGAAACAGGAAAACCTGGAAAAGACCCTGATTGCTTGTTCACACCAAATGCAGACCAGATCTGCATGAGTTTCTGCATACGCAGTGCGTTTTGCCGCATTCCGGTCCATATTTTATTTTTTAGCCTAAAATGGTCTTTCAGTGCGTTTGCATGAGGTTTGGTGCGTTTGCGTGCATTCCAGAGCTGAAAAAATAGGGCTTGCTGCAGTTTTTCCACATGCTCTGGAACTGAACGCTGTGGTGTGAACTAGAGCCCAAAATACCATTGGAATCCTTTTTGATGCGTTCTGTAAGCGCTCTGCATCTACTCCGCACTTGGTGTGAACTAGACCTTAAGCTCCACCTGCTGATTTAGAAGGAGAATAAACAATGCAAAATGTTATATTTACCAATATTTATCAATTTTCTTTCAGTCTGTGTCCCCATTAAGGAAATTCACCAATCTATTTATCCTTATCACTGAGAAACCAAGTGAAGGGAAATGCTAAATTTTAAGAGTTGTCCCCTGAACGAGACACAAAATCTCCCAATGGGGACACCTGTCTAAAAGGGAATGTCCCCTCACTTTGGGAGATTTCCTCTAACTTCCTGTGGAGTCTATGGGACAGGAAGTGAAGGGACATTTCCCTTCTGTAAAAAAACAACAAAAAAACGACATAGGTTTAACACTTCTCTACTCTATGAAATAACAAAAAACATGTTTTTACCACACACACGCCATGTATAATAAAATACTAGTAGACGATTATGGACAGGCAGCACTATTGGGCTGATTGATGGAAGGAAAACCTTTTGCTGTCCCATGAGAGTCAAGCCTGGTCCTATCCAGGACATATGGCACTGCACACACCTTTCACTATAGAAGTGGCCACCTTATAAGAAGCAGTTATAAGCCGGAGCGCAGTCCTGCCATTGTGGAGCCCGGACACCTACTGGTGGTGGGACAGGAACGAGCGGGTTAATCAGTCTCCGCTCCATTGGCGGTAGACTGGGAGAGGGCTAGGTGACGTCACCGCATGCGTGCCTCAGCCCGGAGTGTGGTGCGTGGCGGGGGCGTGCACGGGTGCTCGGGAGCGCGCAGTGGGAGGTTTGAGGTATCGGGACCAGGCGGCAGCGGCGGCCGTGAATTGTGTCCGTAGAACGGGGAGGATTTCTCGGTGTTCCTGAGTAAGTGTCGGGCATGGAGGCCGGAAGAAGCGGGTAGGTGTGAAGGAGGGAAGGGTGGTAGGGTGTCTGCTGTACACACTCAGGTCCTTCCTGTCCTGTATATAGGTATGTGGCGGCAGGCCTGCGCTGCCCTGTTGTTGTGTTTGTGTTGTGCTGCATCTTGTGTAGTCAGCATAGCATCCCTTCCTGCTGCAATCTATTCCACCTTCTACATCATTTACCTGCACATCTCTGTCCAGGTGCACGATACAAGTCTTCTCTCTGGTTTGTGGAGCTCCAACAGAAGAAGATTGGAGAAAGTTGGAGCTTCGTACAAAGCGGCAGAGACTTTACAGACACAATGTTCGGCTGGCTTTGTTTACAATGGGCAATATTACAACTTCTGTCAGCTTATTATTACCATCTGTGTCCTCCAAGACATTTTACTCCCTGTCCTAGTGACCATACAGGAATTGAGAAGATCTCTCCCCCACAGGGAAAGGAACCATTACAATGTGTGTAACCAAAACTATTCATTTTTGCTTTAGATAGCATAGGTATAAGTTACAACCACTGCTAGGGTTATTTTACTGTATCATCGGGGACATTTCCCTTCACTTCCTATCCCAGAAACAACAGGAAGTTAGAAGAAATCGCCCAACGATGAGGCTATCCCCTCTAAAACTGTTGTCCCTGGGAAGGGTGTCCCCATTAGGGCAATTCTCTTCAGCTCACCACAAACAGTAAAATCTGACCGTGTAATTTTCTTTAGATCTACAGACAACTCTGCCGTTTGCAGGTCGGCTTGGATTGAGATTGGTTAGTTCATGTGCTGGATAGTAAATCTACAGTTGGTTGTCCAGACAGATTGTAATGTGTATGAGGAGCATTAGCCAGGTGTCCCCATTAGATTTCATCTCCTTGTTCTAGTGACAACTGACATTTAGCTCTTCCCCCTCCCTTATAGTGGACAATGGTCACCAGCACCAATAGAGGAGGACATATTCCCAATGAAGATGCAGCAATAAAAACTTCAGGCTCTAACCCTTCCCCCATCTCTATTGATGGAGATCCATTTTAAGATGACCTTGCAGACATGATCATCCTTGTCCTGATTTAGTCAATTCACACCAGCCACTGCACAAAACGCACATCGGCTTGTGTGCTGATCCTGTCATGCTTTTTTTTTTAGAACTTTATTGTACTGTCACAAGTGACATTTCATTCAGTTGTGCGAGGTGGTGGTTCACATCTCATCCTACCGTGTTAAAAAAGGGACAGCATCCTATACCTCTTTCAGCACATGCCACTGTGTTCCCTTTGCAACGCGGTGGTGTGAACTGAGCACATCCGTGACGAGGCAGAAAGTCTGGTCTTGCGTTGGGGCTGCACTGGAACCAACGCATATGGTGGGAATCGGCCCTTAAGGTATTGGGGGTCGTGCACACAGTAATATAAACCTGGATTTGTTGGAAGCCCCAGCTGCAGCATTTTGCATTGTATGCAGGTATACACATGTACATGTTGCACAGGCGCAAGTTCCCAGAACGCAAGAGTGCGGCTCAATCTGTAACAAACTAATTAAAAACCTGGCAGAGGTTCTAACCTGCTATCAAAAACAGAAGGCAATGCTTGGCTGAAGTTGAGCTTGTGATTGCAATCACATTTCGGTCTTCGAGCAAATGTTGTAAAAGCACCCTAGGAGGTACCTATGGCATCATTGGGCTACCTCTACTTCTAAAATGTATGAGTGCACCAGAGGCTAGCAAATGAGATTAGACAGGCCTTCGTATATTTAGCTATAGGAAATGGAATATAAAGTAGGAGGTTCTGTATAGTTCAGGTGGGGTAAAGGTAAGAAATACATAGACTTGGGTCAGGTAAGGGGCGCTGTCATTTTTATGAAAATGTACATAAGAGCAGAGACTGTGAACAGGCAGCATGTTACCTCGGGGTGGATTTCTCAGAAACTTGTAGAATCTTACACAGGATGCAGCTCCACATAAATACTCTGGTTATTTACAAACATCTGTAGTTTGTTTTCAAAACATTCACACACATGGGGTTCTGGGTAACACACACATAGCAGGGTGATATGATGACCCATGGGAATGGCTCTTTGGATAGACTTTGAGGGGAATTTATCAAAACTAGAGAAGACAGAATCTGGAGCAGTTGCCTATGGCACCCTATCCGCTTCTCTTCAGTCTGTTAAGATTTGAAAATGGAAGAGAGAAGCGGATTGGTTGCAATGCACAGCTGCTCCAGATTTTGTCTGCTCCCGCTTTGATAAATTCCCCTCTTGGTCTTTTTGTATAAAACAGATTTGGAAGTGTCATGGTAATATCTCTTCTTACCCGCTGCTGCCCTACATGTGTGGCTCAGCTTGTGTCCTGTTCACACTGCAGTTTTCAGCTCTCTTCTAGGTAAAGCTTGTATACATCTGTGGATGCTTTTCTTCTCTATGGGAAACATAAAAGTTCCATCAAGGTTGTCTTTCTGCATCGTATTGTTCTTTGCAGTTAGATTTCAACAAATGAATTGCATACAATGGCTATTACTTTTTTTTAATGAGGATTTGATGGGAGCTGTACTGGATCTCTTTGCTTTTGTTGTGATCTCTTTTATAAGGTTTGATGAGATTGATTGCAGGTGAAAAGAATAAGCTCGGATTAACCTACCTGTGCTTGTGTCTTGCTCCATCTGAAGCAAATCACTGACAGACTTGTAACCCCTTTTTGACCACAATACACCGCTAAGTCCGCATTAAATGCTCCTTGTTTTAAGAATGATAATTAACTTTGAATTAGGAATGTGCAACTGTGTGTTCTTATTTCTCAGGCCAGATATCAAACTGAAACATTTGTCATAGATTTAGTGACAATTTAACTGATACATCCTGAGGCTGCGAAACTTGGTCTGGGCATCAAAGGGTTAAAGCAGATACACTCTTTGTTATTGGTTGTATAGTGGTTAAGTGCTAAGCTTCATGGAAGATTGTAATCTTTTAGCAAGGGAGAGATTTAACCATTTGCAGGGCCTCCCCTTAGGTTAAGGCAGGGGTAAGCAACCTAAGCATTCAAGCTCTGGTTAAACCACAAATCCCATCATACCCCTGCCTTAGGGAGTCATGCCTGTGCTGTCAGTCTTGCAGTGTATCATGGGACTTGTAGTTCCTCAACAGCTAGAGTCATGCTATTGTACCAGTTAGAGCTATAGTAACTGGTTAGTTATTGTAAAAGGGTTAGAGCTACATGGGACTTTTTCCTTTTTTACTAGCTCGGTCATACTATCACTAGAGGTGAACCGTTTGGAGTAGCATTTGACTGTGAAACAGATGGAACAAATGTCTCCTTATGTAGTACACATAAATGACACAAGAGCAATCGTATATGACTGTACAATGTTTGTATCATGTCCATTCAGTTGTTAATGTGTTGCTGCTGCTTGTGTAGCTTACCCCATAGGGTGCCATTTGCTTCATTTGTAAGCAATCGATCACAATGCCTACACATTACGTGCTAGCGATTTTAGTCACATGATTGCGCTACTAAAAATCTCCTGTGTAGCTCTAGCCTGAGGTGACAGAAAGCGGTTAAATCTGTTACAATTGATTCATATGACTTGTGTAGTGTTCAGCATTAAATATTACAGTGGCTGGGTATATGGTAATCATTAATCACAAAGTTCTATCCCACAGACCTAATTGTCAGAAGGGTGACTGGTACATACTGGGACCCAGCATGCTCTGCACCCAATCATGTGACTTCAGTTAGCATCTGGTTCAAATAGAGAGGGTGACCCTTTCCAAGGTGGCACAGACAGCAGTGAGTCTGTCCAGACCCTTCTACATTAAATCCCAAACTAATAAATACAGTTTTGTCTATAGAAATAGTTATAATATTTACTAATATGGTTTTATTTATCTAAACATCATATCACACCAGCAGCTTCATAGCAGCCATAGATCTCTCTGTTTTTGTCCTGGTGATCTCTAGATGGATACACTTTCTGTGCTAGTTGGCTATGTGGTTTTTTTTTTCCTATGCAGCTGCAAATCACAGGTATGACATGACCATCAGTAGTTTACATGAGTTGGTCTTGAAGGTGGAAGCTCTTTTGCTAGCTCCAAACACAGCAAAAAGTCAATTGTTTATGGACTTTGCTACAAATTGCTGGAATGATTGCGACACAGATCTTGGTTTGGCTGCAATTCAGTTTTTCTTTTCTATACAAAAAGTCTAAGAAGAGTGATTTCTGTAGGTGCTAAAAACCAAAGTCCTGAGTCTGTGCACTCTCGTCTGCAGTTTTGCTCTGGCTTCAGTAATACTAAATAAAAAGGTGGTAGCACAAGTCTCAGCAGAGGACTACTGGTGGTAGCATATACTGTGCACACATGGAGACACATTGCTATGCTTTGTGTGTCTGTAGCAGTATAGCCCTGTCTGCATAACATTTGCCTGTCAATTGTTGCCTGTGGGGACTCTTGCTGTGCTCGGACCTAGTTGCAGCCCTTTTTTGCACATGAACAATTCTTTTCATCGATTAGTTGGACAATTATGTTTTCGATTAAATCAGATTTAAAAAAAATACCATCTTTTTTTTAAAAACTAAATACACAAATATGTAAAAACAAAGTTTACTCACAATAAAACTGTATACACAATTTTTTGCTATGGCACCGCAATGGAATGCATGGCATTGCGATTCATCTGGTTGCAGTGTGGGTGATCGCACTGCGGGCGGGAGGCGCATTAGACATTTTAATTCGTATCATTGATTAAAACATTTCTGAATTAAAAGCTTCAAGCCAATATGCTAAAATAACCAAACTTTTTTATTTAAAATAACACCCCAAAATTGGACCAAAAATACAATTATACAGTACTGTGCAAATGTTTTAGGCATGTGTGGAAACATGCTGTAAAGTAAGAATGCTTTTAGAAATAAAAGTGTTAATAGTTTATTTTTATCAATTTACAAAATGGAAAGTAAATGAACAGAAGAGAAATCCAAATCAATATTTGGTGTGACCACCATTTGCTTTCGAAACCGCATCAATTCTTCTAGTTACACTTGCACACAGTTTTTGAAGGAACTCGGCAGGTAGGTTGTTTCAAACATCTTGTAGAACTAACCACAGGAGAACTCTCCTGTGATGTAGGCTGCCTCAAATCCTGTATATTCATGTAATCCCAGACTGACTTCATGATGTTGAGATCAGGGCTCTGTGGGGGCCAACAATCACTTTCAGGACTCCATGGTCTTCCTTACACTAGAAATAGTTCTTAATGACATTGGCTGTATGTTTAAGGTTATTGTCCTGTTGCAGAATAAATTTGTGGCCAATCACAGGCCTCCCTGATGGTATGGCATGATAAGTATTTCAGGGGTGTGGAAATTTTTTTAAAAACTACTTGTCCAAGGACTAAAGCGGAGGCCAGATGTACTTGTCCCTCATGGAAATCTACTTGTCCCGATACAAAAAAAATATATATTTTTTTTTTTTACCCAAACCCGTATTTAGCAGTGCCAAGAAGAGCTTCTCATTTGTCAGTGCTGTCAGGTGACCGTGCTGACCAACGAGTGCTTGAATTTTGCGAGCAAAATTCAGAATACATGGCACAGGGTACAGATAGTACACCCATACTGGCGGATGGGAAGGACTGTTCGCTGAAAGGTAAGTATAGCAGGGAAGGAGAGGGGACCAGATTTGTGTGGGTTTTTCCATTTTCCTAAATTACTTGGGAGAATGAATTTTACCCCCGGAGACCACGGCAAAAAGGAAGCTCATGTGCAAGAGAGGGAGCCGTACACGGTCGGCCGCCAGTGATAGAGAGAGGGAAGGGGAGGAGGAGCGTGTCTTAGACAGGTTACAAGTGATTTTTTTGGACGGCTGTACAGCTGTTTAACCAGTTGACATCCGCGGTGTTAAACCCCCTTCCCATCCAGGCCATTTTTCAGTATTCAGCGCTGCGGTACTTTGACTGACATTTATTCCGTCATGCAGCGCTGTACTGAAATGAATTTTATACCCTTTTTTGGGGACAGATAGAGCTTTCTTTGGGTGATATTTAATCACCACTGGGGGTTTTTATTTTTTTACTATATTAAGGAAACATTACAGAAATTAAAAAAAACAAAACAGTTTCCCCTATATTAAACGATAAAACATTTATTATTACCCAATTTTTTGATCCCCTGCGTGCCCGCTAGGGGGCGCACACAAGCAGAAAAAAATTGCTGTCTGGAGACGGCAACCTGCCAATGCAGCAGTGCCGTCCGTCCGTTACTACGGGCGGATGGCAAGTGGTTAAAATCACTTGTACAAAACGGCTCCCACACTACATCTAGCCGTGCTGCTTGCCCGCAGCCTGGCTAAATGTAGAAAAAAAACTACTCGCCCGAAACTGCCTGTCACGGGCGTCGGGCGATAGGAATTACACACCCCTGAGTATTTGCTTGTATTTCTCAGCATTGAGGACACCACTGATCCTGAACAAATCCTCAACTCCATTGGCAAAAATGCAGCCCCTGACTTGCAAGGAACCTCCACCATGTCTCACTGTTGCTGCAGACATTCATTGTTGTACCGCTCTCCAGCCCTTTTGCTAACAAACTGCCTCCTACTACAGCCAAATATTTCAAATTTTGACTCATCAGTCCAGAGCACCTGCTGCCATTTTTCTGCACCCCAGTTCCTATGTTTTTGTGCATAGTCGAGGTGCTTGGCCTGTTTCCATGTCGGAGGTATGGATTTATGCCCACAAGGCCATAGAAATGTGGCAGCTAGTGTCACCTTTCCACTTCAATAGCTTCAGCTGGGGAATGAAAATACAGCAGGCAATGGCTTGGAGCAATAGTCGGCCTTCTATTGGCCATTTTAAATTGCAATAGCAGGCTGGCTATTGCACCCGCCCACTGCCTGCCATCAATCAGCAGAGTAGGAACCTAAAGGAGAAAGTTCTCCTTCAGGTCCTCTGCTGATTGACAGCAGGCAGTGGGTGGGTGCAATAGCCAGCTTGCTATTGCAATTTTAAAATGGCCAATAGTAGGCTGACTATTGCTCCCAGCCACTGGATGGGGAAGTTGTCGCCGGCTTTCTACCGCCGGCGATAAGTCTTCCATCCAGCGGGAGGGAGCACAGGCATGCAGAGTCATAGACTGACCAGTCTTTCCTCCCCGCTGGGCGCTGGCTGCAGCATTCTGTATCCACTGCGATCCCCGCTGCCTCCACCTATACAGGCGGGAGAGAACAGCAAGGATCAGAGGGGACACAGACAGCAGCATGTAGCTGGCTCCCAGCAGGGAGGAGAAGGGGGTAGGAAAGCAGAGCTGATGCAGCGGTGGAGGCGGCAGTGACGTGAGGACTCTCCTCACCGCTGGGGTCTGTGTTCCCAGCAGGAGATAAGCAGAATCAACTAATCGATAACGAGAATTGTTGATAACGATTCTCATTATTGATTTTCATCAATTAAATCGATTTTAGTTGTTGCATCACTAGTGCAAAAGCAATTTCCTGGTTTCAAAGGCCAGTGTACATAATACAGGTAGGAGAGATCCCGCACGGGATCGCAAGGCACTTGCCTGCAGTGCGGTCTGGTGCGCTGCAATCAAAATAGTGCTTGCAGCATTTTGATCGCACCAGACCGCACTGCAGGCACGATGTGTTTTGCGATACCGCGCGGGCGATCGCATTGCGGCCGGAGGACGCGTCTACGGTGCCATTCACTTCAATGGCCCTCCACGCCCCCTCCAGCCCGGCAAAAAAGTGAGCCAGCCGCAATGCGAGGCAGCGCGTTCCGGCCAGAATCGGACTGGAACGTACTGCTTATGGTGTGAACTAACTCTTAGTGTTCCTGTTCATTCATAACAAAAGGACATTGTGTGTTTACTATATCCACAATCATGAATGAACAGGAGGTGATGTAGATCACTTCCCATTCATAATTGAGGATATAGTCAACATGCTATGTCAATTATCTACAAACACTCAGCGATCACTGAGTGTTTGCACTTGCTCTCCTTCCTGACAGGTTGTCACAGGCGGCTGAGCATGCGGTGCAGGTAGGAGAGCTCAGCCTCCCGTGACAGCACTGTCTGTCTCCACCCCACCGCTCTGCCGGACTGTGATAGGAGGCTGAGCGGTGTGGGAGGAGAGATGCCGGCTTCTCACAGCGCTCTCTTGGCTGTCACACTTTCTCTCCCAGCGGGGATAAAAGAAAACAGCTCCCAGCGGGGATGAAAGAAAACAGGGATGTGCCGATGTATTGGCACAAAAATGGCACTTTAGGCATTTAGCCAAAAGTGCCATTTTCGGCCAATATATTGGTGCATCCCTAGTCTCCATGAGGAACTTTGATTGCTGTGGATTTTAAACAGTCGCTAATATAAATGCCATTTCACTTTTGATGCCAACTACCAAGACATTTTGGTCAATTTATCGGAGCATGGGAAATATTTATTTTCGTCCTGCAGGACCTTGCTATGTCTGAATATGACCTTTTTAACATTGCAAATTTTCTATTTATTGCGTTCTGTTCCACTTTTTTTTATCTTTCTCTGTTATGATGCAGTGCGTTCTGCAAAAATGGTGCATGCAGCATTTTTGCAGATCACATTGGACCAGAACGCAGGCACTAATGTGCAAGGCATTCGGGTACGGGCAATCACACTGCGGGTGGGGTGGTGTGGCTGTGTGTGCCATTAACTTCAATGCACCGCCACGCACCATCCTGTCCCTGAACGCAGGAAGCCGGCCAGTTTACCTTCCAGTGCGTACCAGATGTCGAATGCTCTGGAACGCATTCTGTGTGGTATGAACCGGCCCTCATATGTTCTTATGTTCTCCTCCCCTTGACATTAACAGGAACTTTATCTTGCAGATTTTACAGATGAGATTTCTCAGAAAAACACTGGTGATATAGATTTCTTGTGATGGAGCTGTATGGCCAGGGTGACATCACCAGTGCCTCGCTCAGGAAGTGGAAAAACAGTAATTGTGAGATGATTTCATATCAGTATTCAGCTCTAAATGACTTATTAGAAATCTACACCTTAACAGTAACATTTTTGATCAGAACGGGGCTTCATGAAAGGCTTCCATTGCCCATTTATTACAGTGTTGCTTGTCCTGCCGCTGACACAGTGACTAATATTTCATGGAATTTCTCTGATTGACCCACTCTGGTGTGCAAGTATTGATTTTCTGTTAGGAGGCAGCTATGAGAGAGGAGTAATAAATTCATCAAACAATGAGTCCATATTGTTGTTGCAGTGGTTCATGCAGTCAACAGGGAATGAATGCTATATCTGCCATGTGCTCTTGTAATTTAATCTCACACTGAAACATCACAGCCTTGACATATTCATAGAACCTCCTGTATCCAAACACAAAGGCAACATCTTAAAGGAAATCTAGTGGGTAGGTCTGTGATTTTAGTACTTTATAAAGGCAATGACTCGGAACAGGTAGACAAGATTTGACTTTCCTGCTTTGCATGCTGCTTCCAGAGCAGTGTCTCAAAGTATTAATGGTGAAGACAGTCAGGCAAATAGCATTTTTTAAAAAGGTCAGCAGTAGAGCTGCAGCTAACGATTATTTTCAAAATCGATTAGTTAGCCGATTATTACGTTTGATTAATCGGATAATGTCAGTCCCTATTGTTTTATAGTACATGCAATGAACATGGGATAGACCGTTCAGGTCTGATCATTGCAGTAAAGACTGTTTGGTAGCAATTTATACTTAGATTTTGAAATTTGTTTAAGAAAAAGCTGCAAACCATGTTTATGGGTTTTGGAATTTCTTTAACTGAATCTGAATGGTGAAGGAGAATTTTGTATCCTCCTTTTAACCCCTTTACGACACGAGACGTTCACTGTACCTCTTCACCGTAAAGTGCCCAAATGACTGCACACGGACACTACATGAGCAGCTATTCGGGACTCGGGAATGCTGGTCAGTGGTTACTGTTCATTAATGGATGTTTCAGTATTGAGGCATCCATTAATGAAATAATTAGGCTTTTAGAAATACCGAATCCAGTATTTGACAGCTGAAATAGCAGAACGGTGTGCAGAGCGCTCTGCTATTTAAGTTTTGACAGCTCTGTAGAGATCGGGACTTCCATGTGTACAGGCTGTTTGTTAAATTCTTAAGCACCGAAATATGTTTCAAGGCTTCTGATCATCTGGGAACAATCAGAATCTTTTTTGTGAGATCTGGTTCTGACTTGCTGCCAGGATCATTATCACTAAGGTTATTATTGGCTGTTCCTAGGTTTGGAGCAGCCTAATTATAACCAAAAAAAAAAAATTAATTATGAAGCAGTCATAGTGACTGCTTGATATAATTGACAAAAAAAAGTGTGTAAAAAAAAAAATAGACGTAGAAGAATCACACAGCAAAAATGTAAAAAGTGCTTCAGTTATTAACGAACAGAAACTGAAAAAAAATTAAATCATGAAGGGGTTAATTAAGAGCTATAATAAGTACAGTGTGTCTCCTTTGTTCCCTGTTAACTTGATGCATATACAGTATATTTAACAGGTGAAAAGTCCATTCAATCGTGGGGTTTTTTGGCCACCATTAATTGATCCTAAACCTGTGCTTTTCCCATCCAAGGCTCTACAATGTCTCCTACCCCCAGCAAATTATACTTGCCCTTTTTCTGCTCCCCTGTTTGCCTGCATAACTAAAGGTGCCCACACACCTTACGATTATCGGACAAAACTTTTCGTCTGATGATCGAACAGTCGTACGATTTTCGTACGGCAGCCCCATCCTGCCCCGATCGCAAGATTAATTTAGCTGTAATTAACGAAAAGCACCTGGACAAAATGCGGTAAATGATTTGCCGTATTTTCGTTAGCGCAAGCGCAGTGTAGATCGTACGACTTTTGACAGACGGTAATGCCAGCAACCTTACGAAAACCGTATGATCTAGCAAAGTTTTCAAACATGCTTGACCGTCAAGTCGTACGATTGTACAGTACTGTCGGTTGGACACTGCAATGCACACATATGATTATCGGCCAAAAAGTCGATCGCATACGAAAATCATCCTATAATCGTAAGGTGTATGGGCACCTTTTAGGAGAAGCCACTCTGTCTAAGCTCAAAGTCACAACTTCCATCCCCACATTTCAGCATGAGTAGCCAGACATTGGTGCGTTTTTTTATATGGCAGAAAGGGGGACTGAATGACATGCTCCCCCATATCCACAAGTATCAGGTGCATCACTTTGCTTCCTGTGGAGTGGTGGGGAAGTGAATGGGAGTATGAGCAATGGTGGAGACAAAAGTACAGGTTCACTTTAGGACCAGGAACAATTAATATAAGTCGATAGCATTATAGACAGAATATCTAACAAAATAGCACTTACATGCTTGGGGAATTCCTGAGACTATATTGATCACTTGATCAGTGTAGTCTCAGATTTTTTTTTTTCTGCACTCCTACCAAGCCTGTGGGGAAAATAACTACATTGATCAAAGGAATCCAGAAGTAAAACTTGGACATACACAGCAATTTCACCAACCATCTTTCCACAAATGATCGCTGTGCATGGATTCTAATTGCTCAAAGACCATTCAGTCTGGACATTATATTGATTCAGCAAACCAATGGGTTCAGTTGCCGAAAGATAGGCTACATGATAGAAATCATTTGCCTTTGCAAAATGTGAATTTACAACAAGTCCTGGACAAATATATTGCCGAATGTATTTGTAAATCCAGTTAATACCGGAACAGATACGGTCCACCTAGCCTTTGATTAGCTGAATCTGTAGCAGATCAGTCCATACACACTTATGGTTACATCTGAAAGATCTGTAATGCTTGGTTGACACCTAGGCGTATGGAATATGCGCGTCTGTCACGCGTTTTTTTACCGCGATTTGCGGTAAAAAGTCGCGCGATTCCGAAGGCTACTTGGCTGTATCCCAATGTAAAACGCCCTACAAAACGGCCCAAAGAAGTACATGTACTTGTTTGAGCGTAGGCCGTTTTGTAGGGCGTTTCAGACGGGCGGAAATACGGAAAGGTGTGAACCAGACCCATAGAAAACAATGGGATTTTCATGTTTGTACGTTTTGTTGAGCGTTCATAGAGCGTTTGAACGCGCAACAAAACGTAAAGGTATGAACGGGGCCTAAATGTGGTTTCCAAGCTGGGAAAGGTACACAGACTCACTCTGATGCTGTTTAGTATAACATTTGTAATGGGTGACCTGTGGATGCCTCTTGATAAAAGCTAAATAAGCCCATGACCACAAACCCAAATTGCCAGCCTGAAGTGTAGCTTTTCTAGTGCAGGCATTAATCTAGCATGTTGACACAGCAACACTTCTAATTCATATTTCATGCTTCAACCATAAAACTGAATCTGCTTTTGTAGGAAATAGGTGATCAGATATTTCAACTTCATATAGTTTCTGAAGAGAAAATGCAAATGTTTTTAAAGTTCAACTCTCTGTATTCTAACCCTTATAATAAACCATAAGTGTCAATGATGTAACTAAATTTATTACTAAGAAAATCAATGGAATATCCACATGGGAAATACATCTCCGTATGAAACAGCTGTGTGGAGTGGGTTAGAATATGTGTGTGTATACTGGGAGACTCTTAAATGCAGGCAATGCTAGCAGTCACTTAATGCAAATGTAGTTTATGTACCTTGTCTTCCTAAACCAAGTACCAAAGATCGAACATGTTACCAGACTCTCACCTTTGTACCAGTTTACACCTCCCTCATAATTCTGATGCCAGATTGAGAAAATGTCAGACGCATGTGGGTGTTCTGACATTTACCCCAGAGTATGAACCACCCAACTGGGCATAGATTTAACATTGCTGTATACTGTGCAGGGATGAAAAAAAAGCAATCTGGAATGTTAGAATCAGCAGTAAAAGACCACAGAATGTAAAGTAAAATTTACAAGTATAACAGAAACCACTAGTACAACTCTGAAAAAATGAACAAGAATGCCATTTGAAAATAGAAACATGCACTTTATGTCCACTTTCGTTTAACCCCCTAAGGACCAATGATGGGATTATTCTGTCATGGTTGTCCGTGCCATAAGGACCCATAATGGAATGATTCTGTCATGGGTCCTTAAGGGTTTAGGCCTCCCTCATGCACTATATGAGAACTTATATATGTGTATGTCAAATCAAATTAAATCCCTTTTTGTCCTTTTAAAAACGGTATATAATATGTGTTGGTACAATAAATGAGAAAGATGGAAATTGCGGTTGAACACACACAGCAAAAATTAACTGAAACGCAAGTATATGAAGCTTGGTCCCTCAGGGTTAACTTTGGTATAATAGCCTGATAGCAAAATAATATACTGTAAGATGTAGGGAGTTAGAAGACATAGCATATATTTCAGAGAAGAGCGGTCAGGGGAGGCAGATGAAGATCACTTATATTCAGATGATAGCACATCTGGCTCATCTAGCTAGTGCGGTCTGGCATTTTTTCAGGTTCCAAGGAAAAAGATAGCTTGGCCATAAACAGCTCACATTTTGATCGATTCTGGCTGATTATTGATATGCATGGGCTTAGTACAAATCCACTTTGCTGGGGTTCGCCCAAGCCTGAGCAAAACTGCCAGTGACACCCCTCCTCCTGTCCCAGTCAGTTGTGGCCGGGGCATTTCCCCCCCCCCCCCCCCCCCCCC